>NC_060974.1:535000-572500 GCF_910589235.1 Vespa crabro
AATAAGAATAATAACAATAATAATAACAATAATAATAAAAATAAAGATAATAATAAGAATAATAAGAATAATAAGAATAATATGAATAATTATAAGAATAATTGTAATAATAAAAATTATAAGAACAATAATAATAATAATAATAATAATAATAATAATAATAATAATAATAATAACAAAAAGCATATTAAAAATAATAATAATAATAATAATAATAATAATAATAATAATAATAATAAGAAAAGTAAGAATCATAAGAATTAAAAGAATAATAAAAATCATAATATTACTATGAATAATATGAATAATAATAAGAATAATGGGAACAATAAGGATAGTAATAAGAATAATCAGAATAATACCAATAATAATAATAAGAATAATAATAATAGTCAGAATAATAAGAAAAGTAAGAAAAATAATAAGAATAATAAGAATAAGACTAATAATAATAATAAGACGAATAATAATAAGAGAAATAATAATAACAATAATAATAATAATTGTAATAAGTATAATAAGAATAATAATTATATTAATAAGAATAATAATAATAATACGAATAATAATAATAATAATAAGAATAAAAAGAATAAGAATAATAAAAATAATAAGAGGAATAACAAGAATATTAATTATAATAATAATAATAATAATAATAATAATAATAATAATAATATAAATAAATAATAGTAATAATAATAATATGAATAATAATAATAAGAATAAAATTAATATTATTAAAAATAATTATAAGAATAATAAGAATAATAAGAATAATAATAACAATAATAAGAATAGTAGGAATCAAAAGAATATTAAGGATAATAATATTAATAAGAATCATAAGAATAATAATAATAAAAGTAATTATAATAATGATAAGAATAATAAGAATAATAAGAATAACAATAATAAGATTAATAACAAGAATTATACGAATAATAATAATAATAATAATAATAATAATAATAATAATAATAATAATTACAAAAAGCATAATAAAATTAATAATAAAAATAATATTAATAATAATAAATATATAATAATTATAATGATAATAATAATAATAATGATGCTGATAATATTAATAATCATACAAATAAGAATAATATGATTAATAAGAATATAAGAATACTATGAATAATAAGAATAATAATAAGTAGTATAAGAATAATAATAATATGAATAATAATGATAATAAGAATCATATGAATAATAATAATACTAATAATTATAATAATGATAATAATAATATTAAAAATAAAATTAGTAGTAATAATAATAATATTAATAAAAATAATAATAATAATAATAATAAGAATAAGAAAAAGAGTATTAAGAATCAAAAGAATATTAAGGATAATTAGATTAATTAGAATAATAGGAATAATAGTAAGAATAATAATAATACTAATAGTAATAATTATAGTAATGATAACAATAAGAATATTAATAAGAATAATAACAATAAGAAGAATATTAAGAATCATAAGAACAATAAGATAATAAAAATAATAATATGTTTAATAACATTAATAAGAATAATAAGAATAGTAATAAGAATAATAATAAGAATAATATTAATAATGATAATAATAAATATAATTATAAGTATAATAATAATAATTATATTAATAATAATAATATTACTAATAGGAATAATAGTAATAAGAATAATTATAATAAGATTAATAATAATTATATGCATAACAATAATAATAATAAGAATAATAAAAGAAATATTATTAATAATAAGAATAATAATTATAATATTAAAAATAATATTAAAGAAAAATAATAATAATAATAATAATAATAATAATAATAATAATAATAATAATAATATGAATAATAATAATAATAATAATAACTATAATAAGAATAGTAAGATGAAAAATAAGAATAATAAAAAGAATAATAAGAATAATAAGAATAATAAGATTAATAATGAGAATAAAACGTACAATAAGAATTATAAGAATCATAAGAATAATAACAATAAGACGAATATTTAGAATAATAAGAATAATAAGTATCATATGAATAACAACAATAAGAAGAATAACAACAATAAGAAGAATATTAAGAATAATAAGAATAATAAGAATAATAAGAATAACAAGAATGATAATAATAATAATAAAAATAATAATAATAATAATAAAAATAATTATAATATTAATAAGAATTATAATAATAGTAATAATAAGAATATACATAATTATAATAAGAATAATAAGAATATTAGGAATAATAAAAATAATAATAAGAACAAGAAGAATAATATAAATTATAATAATTATAACAATAATAATAATAATAATATTAATAATAATAATAATATTAATAATAATACGAATAAGAATTATAATAATTTGAATAATTATAATAAGTATAATAAGAGTAATAAGAATAATAATAGTAATAATAATACTAATAATAAAAATAATAATAATAATAATAATAAAAATAATAATAAAAATTATAATAATAATAATAAGAATATTAGGAATAATAAGAATAATATTAAGAATAACAAGAATAGAATAAATAAGAATAATAATAACAATATTAATAATAATAATAATATGAATAATAATAATAAAAATGATAATAATAATAAAAAATAATAATAATAATAATGATAATAAATATATTAATAATAATTATAATAATAATAATAATAATAAGAATAATATAATAATAATAATAAGTCTAACAAAAATAAGTAGAATACTAAGAATAATTATAATAATAAGACTAATAAGATTAATAAGAATAATAAGAATAATAAGCATAATAATAATAATAATTATAATAATAGTAATAAAAATAAAAATACGGATAATAGGAATAATAAGTAAAATGATAATATTGAGAATAATAATAAGAATAATAAGAGTAAGAAGAATAATATGAATAATAATAATAACAATAATAATAATAATGATAATAATAATGAGAATAATAATAAGAATTCTAATAGTAATATTAATAATAAGAATAATAATAAGTATAATAACAACAATAAGATTCATATGAATATTAAGAATAATAAGTATAATAAAAATAATAAAAATTATAATAAGAATAACAAGAATAGTATGAGTAATAAGAATAATAATACTAACAAGAAGAATAATAATAATAAGTATTATATGAATAATAAGAATCATAAGAAAAGTAAGGGTATTAAGAATAAAAAGAATAATTAGAAAAATAATAAAAATAATAAGAATAATAAGAATGATAATAATAATAATAATAATAATAATAATAATAATAATAAAAATAATAATAATAAGAAGAAGAATAATAATAATAGTGATAATAAGAATATGAATAATTATAACAAGTATAATAAGAATATTAGGAATAATAATTATAATAAAAATAAGAGGAATAATATAAATAATAATAATAATAATAATAAGAATATTAAGAACAATATGAATAATAATAATAACAATAATAATAATAATGATAATAATAATAAGAATAATAATAAGAATAACAATAGTGATATGAATAATAAGAATAATAATAAGAATAATAACAATAACAAGGATCATATGAAAATAAAGGATAATAAGTATAATAAAAATAATAAGAATTATAATAAGAATAACAAGAATAATAAGACTAATAAGATTAATAAGAATAATAAGAATAATAAGCATAATAATAATAATAATTATAATGATAATAATAAAAATAAAAATACGGATAATAGGAATAATAAGTAAAATGAGAATATTGAGAATAATAATAAGAATAATAAGAGTAAGAAGAATAATATGAATAATAATAATAACAATAATAATAATAATGATAATAATAATGAGAATAATAATAAGAATTCTAATAGTAATATTAATAATAAGAATAATAATAAGTATAATAACAACAATAAGATTCATAAGAATATTAAGAATAATAAGTATAATAAAAATAATAAGAATTATAATAAGAATAACAAGAATAGTATGAGTAATAAGAATAATAATACTAACAAGAATAATAATAATAATAGGTATTATATGAATAATAAGAATCATAAGAAAAGTAAGGGTATTAAGAATAAAAAGAATAATTAGAAAAATAATAAAAATAATAAGAATAATAAGAATAACAATAAGAATAATAAGAATAATTAGAATAAAAAAAGTAATAATAATAATAATAATAATAATAATAAAAATAATAATAATAAGAAGAAGAATAATAATAATAGTGATAATAAGAATATGAATAATTATAACAAGTATAATAAGAATATTAGGAATAATAATTATAATAAAAATAAGAGGAATAATATAAATAATAATAATAATAATAATAAGAATATTAAGGACAATATGAATAATAATAATAACAATAATAATAATAATGATAATAATAATAAGAATAATAATAAGAATAACAATAGTAATATGAATAATAAGAATAATAATAAGAATAATAACAATAACAAGGATCATATGAAAATAAAGGATAATAAGTATAATAAAAATAATAAGAATTATAATAAGAATAACAAGAATAATAAGAGTAATAATAATAATAAGAATAATAAGAATCATAAGAATATTAAAGATAATAAGAATAATAAGAAGAATTAGAATTAAATTAATAATAATAATAATAACAATAATAATAATAAATAAGAATAATAATAATAATAATAATAATAATAATAATAATAATAATGGTAATGTTAATAATAATAAAAATAAGATTAATAAGAATAATAAGAATAGTAAGAATATTTTGAATAACAGTTATAATAAGAATAATAAGAATAATAGTAATAATGATAATAATAATAATAATAATAATAATAATAATAATGAGAATAATAAGAATAGCATGATTAATATGAATAATAGGAATGATAAAATTAATAATAATAAGAACAATAAGAAAAATAATAAGAATATTAAGAATTATATGAATAATAAGAATAATAATAATAATAATAAGAATAATAGGAATGAAAAGAGTAATAAGAATAATAATAAGATTATTAACAATTATAAGCATAATCAGAATAATAATAATAATAAGAATAATAATAAGAATGATATTAATAACAATATTAATAATAATAATTATATAATAATAATAATAATAATAATAATAATGAGAATAGTAAGAATAATAAGTATATTAATAAGAAAAATAGGAATAATACAAGAATAATAAGAGTAATAAGTACAATAATAAGAATAATAACTATATTAAGAATATTAATAAGAATAATAATAGGAATGATAATAATAAAAATAATAATAATAATAATAATAATAATAATAATAATAATAATAATAATAATAATAATAATAATAATAATAATGAGAATAATAAGAATAATAAGATTAATTAGAATAATAATAACAATATTATGAATTATAAGAACAATGCGAATAATAATAATAATAAGAATAATAATAAGAATAATTCGAATAATAAAAATAATGAGAACAATAATAATAATAAGAATAATAATAAGAACAAACAGAATAATAATAAGATTAATAAGAACATTAAGAATAATAATACGAATATTAATAATTAAAAGAATAATGAGAATAATAAAAATAATAAGAATAATAATAGGAATGATAAGAATAATAAGAATAATATTAAGATTAGTAACAAGCATAAAAGGAATAATAGGATTAATAATAATAATATGAATAATAAGAACAATAATAAGATCAATAATAAGTATAATAAGAATAATAGGAACAATAATAAGATAAAAATAAGAATTATACGAATTATAAGAATTATAATATTAATAATAATATTAATAATGAGAATAATAAGAATAATAAGAATAATAATAAGAATAATAATAATAATGAGAATAATAAGAACAATAATAAGATTAATAATAAGAATTATAAGATTAATAATAGGAATGATAATAATAATAATAATAATAACAATTATAGTAATAATAATAATAATAATAATGAGAATAGTAAGAATAATAAAAATATTAATAAGAATAATAAGAATAATAATAAGAATAATAATTATAGTAATAAGAATAATAAGAATAATAATAAGTATAATAAGAATAATAAAATAATATAATAATAAGAATAATAAGAATAATAAGAATAATAACAATAATAAGAATTATAATAAGATTATTAAGAATTATAAGAATAATGAGTATAATAATAATAATAAGAATAATAGTAAGAATAATGATAAGAATAATTAGAATTATAAGAATAATAATAAGAATAATTAGAATAATAAGATTAATAATAAGAATAATAAGATCAATAAGAAAAATAATAAGAATATTATGAATTATAAGAATAATAATAAGAATAATAAGAATAATAGGAATAATAATAAGAACTATAAGAAAAATAATAAGAATATTAAGAATTATTAGAATAATAATAATAATAATAATAATAATAAGAATAATATGAATGAAAAGAATAATAAGAATAATAATAAGAATATTAACAATTATAAGCATAATCAGAATAATAATAATAAGAATAATAATAGGAATGATATTAATAATAATATTAATAATAATAATTATAATAATAATAATAATAATAATGAGAACAGTAAGAATAATAAGAACAATAATAAGATTAATAATAAGAATTATACGATTAATAAGAATAATAAAAATAATAATATGAATAATAATAAGAATAACAAAAATAGTAATGAGAATAATAAGAACAATAAGAATAATAATAAGAATATTAAGAATTAAAAGAATATTAAGAATTGTAACAAGTATAATAATAATAATAATAAGAATAATAGGAATGATAAGAATATTAAGAAAAATAATAAGAATAATAATAAGAATAATAAGAGCAAAAAGAATAATAATTCGAATATTAAGAATAATAAGAATAATAAGAATAATAAGAATAATAATAAGAATAATAATAAGAATAATAAGAATAATAAGAACAATAATAAGATTAATAATAAGAATAATGAGAATAATAAGGGCAATAATAAGTTTAATAATAAGTATTATACGAATAATAAGAATAATAAGAATAATAATAAGAATAATAATAAGAATAATAAGAATAACAATTATAATAATAAGAATAATATGAATAATAAGAACAATAATATGATTAATAATAAGAATAATATGAAAAATAAGAACAATAAAATGATTAATAATAACAATAATATGATTAATAAGAATAATAATAAGAATAATAAGTACAATAAGAATAATAATAAGAATATGAAGAATTATTATAATAATAAGAGTAATTAAATAAGGAATAATAAGACTAATTAAAATAATAATAAGAAAAATAATAATAGTAATAATATGAATAATAGGAATGAAAAGATTAGTGAGAATAATAATAGGAATAATAATAAGAAAAATAAGAATAATAAGAACAATAATAAAATTAATAATAAGAATAATAAGAATAATAAGAACAATAATAACATAAGTAATAAGAATAAAAAAAATAATAAGAAAAATAAGAATAATAGTAAGAATATTAAGAATTATAAGAATAATAGGAATAATAATAGGAACAATAAGATTAATAATAAGAATATTAAAATTATAAGAATAAAGAGAATAATAATAATAATAATAATAATAATAATAATAATAGGAAAAATTATATCAATCTTAATAAGAATAATAAGAACAATAATTAGATTAGTATTAAGAATAATGAGAATAATGAGAACAATAATATGATCAATAATAAGAATTATTCGAATAATATGAATAATAAGAATAATAATAGGAATAATTATAAGAACAATAAGAATAATAATAAGAATATTAAGAATTATAAGAATAATGAGAATAATAATAATAATAAGAAGAATAATATGAATGATAAGAATAGTAAGAATAATAATAAGAATAATAACTAGAATAATAGGAATCTTAGGAATAATAATAATAAGAAGCATAATAATAAGAATATCAAGAATTATAAGCATAATGATAATAGAAAGAATAATAAGAATAATAATAAGAATCATATCAATAATAAGAATAATAATAAGAATATTAAGAATTATAAGAATAATAATAATAATAACAATAATAAGAATAATAATAGGAATGAAAAGAATAATAACAATAATAATAATAATTAAAATAACAAAAATAATAATAATAATAATAATAATAATAATAATTGTAATAATAATACTAATAATAATAATAATAATAATAATAATAATAATAATAATAATAATAATAATAATGATAATAATAATAATGAGATTAGTAAGAATATTAATAAGAATCATAAGAATAATAAGTATAATAATAAGTATAATAAGAATAATAATAAGAATAATAAGAATAATAATAAGAATAAGACCAATAATAAGAATAATAATAAGAATAATAAGAATAATAAGAATTATAATAATAATAAGAATAAAAACAATAATAAGAATAATAATAAGAAAAATAAGAAAAAGAAGAATTATATTAAGAATATTAAGAATTTATAAGAATAATGAGAATAATAATAATAATAAGAATAATAATAGGAATGAATGGAATAATAAGAATAATAATAAGAATATAATAAGAATAATAGGAATAATAGGAATGAAAAGAATAATAATAAGAATAATAAGAATAATAAGAATAATAAGAATAATAAGAATAATGATAAGAATAATAAGAATAATAAGAACAATAAGATTAATAACAAGAATGAAAGAATAATAAGTATAGTAAAAATAGTAATAAGAATATTAAGAATTTTAAGAATAATGAGTATAAAAATAATAAGAAGAATAAAAATAGTAATGAAAAGAATATTAATATTAATAATAATATAATAATAATAATAATAATAATAATAATAATTAAAATGATAATAATAATAATGAGATTAGTAAGAATATTATTAAGATTAATAAGAATAATAAGTTTAATAATAAGCATAATATGAATTATAAGAACCATAATAAGATTAATAATAAGAATAATAAGAATAATAAGAACAATATAAAGACTAATAATAAGAATAATAATAAGAATAATAAGAATAAATAGAACAATTACAAGATTAGTAATAAGAATAATAAGAATAATAAGAACAATAATATGATTAATAATAAGAATAATATGAAAAATAAGGACAAAAAATGATTAATAGTAAGAATAATAAGAATTATAAGAATAATAAGAAGAATAATATGAACAATAAGAAAAATAATAAGAATATTAATAATTATAAGAATAATAAGAATAAAAATAACAACAAGAATAATAATTAGAATGAAAAGAATAATAAGAATTATATTAAGAATAATAAGAATAGAAGAACAATTATAAGATTAATCATAAGAATCATACAAACAATAAGAATAATAATAAGAAAACTAAGAATTTTAAGAATAATGAGATTAATAATAAAGATAAGAATAATAATAGGAATGAAAATAATAATAATAATAATAATAATAATAATTATACTGGTAATAATAATAATGAGATTAGTAAGAATATTATTAAGATTAATAAGAATAATAAAATTAATAATAAGAATAATAAGAATAATAAGAACAATATTAAGATTAATAATAAGAATTATAAGAATAATAAGAACAATAATAAGAATAATAATAAGAATAATAAGAATAATAATAAGAATAATAAGAATAATAAGAATAATAATAAGAAAATTAAGAACAATAAGAATAATAATAAGAATAATAAGAAAAATAATATGAATAATAAGAATAATAAAAATAATAATAAGAATAATAAGAATAATAAGTATAATAATACGAATAATAAGAATAATAAGTATAATAATAAGAATAATAAGAACAACAATAAGATTAATAATAAGAATGATAAGAATAATAACAATAATAAGAATAATAATAAGAATATTAAGTATTATAAGAATAATAGGAATAATAATAATAATAATAATAATAATAATAATAATGAGATTACTAAGAAGAATAAGAATAATAAGATCAATAATAAGATTAATAATAAGAATATTATGAATAATAAGATCAATAATAGGATTAAAAATAAGAATTATACGATTAATAAGAATAATGAAAATAATAATATGAATAATAATAAGATTAATAAGAACAATAAGCATAATAATAAGAATATTACGAATTATAAGAATAATGAGAATAATAATAATAATAAGAATAATAATAGGAATGAAAAGAATAATAAGAATACTAATAAGAATAATAAGAATAATAAGAATAATAGGAATAATAATTAGAATTATACGAATAATAAGTATAATAAGAATAACAATAAGAATAATTATAAGAATATTAAGAATTATAAGAATAATTAGAATAATAATAATTATAAGAATAATAATAGTAATGTTAAGAATAATAAGAATGATAATAACAATCATAATAAGAATAATAAGAATAATAAGAATAATAATAATTATAATAATAAGAATAATAGGAATAATAAGAACAATAATAAGATTAGTATTAAGAATAACGAGAATAATAAGAACAATAATATAATTATTAATAAGAATAATATGAAAGATAATAAAAATAAAATGATTAATAATAGCAATAATATGATTAATAAGAATAATAATAAGAATAATAAGTACAATAAGAATAATAATAAGAATATTAAGAATTATAATAATAATAAGAATATTAGGTATAATAAGACTAATTTGAATAATAAAAAGAAAAATAATAATAGTAATAATATGAATAATAGGAATGAAAAATTAGTGAGAATTATAATAGGAATAATAATAAGAAAAATAAGAATAATAATAAGAATATTAAAAATTATAAGAATAATGAGTATAATAATAATAATAATAATAATAATAATAATAATAATAATAGGAATAATTATAACAATCTAAATAAGAATAATAAGAATAATAAGAATAATAAGAATAATAATAAGAATAATAATATGAATAATAAGAACAATAAGAAATATAAGAACAATAATATGAATATTAATAAGATTAATAAGAATAATAATATGAATAATAAGAAAAATAAGAATAATAATAAGAATATTAAGAATTATAAAAATAATAAAAATAATAGGAATAATAAGAATAATAAGAATAATAAGAACAATAAGAATAATAGTAAGAATAATAAGAATTATAAGAATAATAAGAATAATAATAAGAACAATAAGAATAATAATAAGTATATTAAAATTTATATGAATAATGATAATAATAATAATAATAATAATAAGAATAATTAGAATAATGAGATTAATAAGAATAATGGAAAAATAATGACATGAATAATAAGAATAATAGTGAGAATAATAATAAGAATAATAAGAATAATAAGAATAATAAAAATTAAAAGAATAATAAGAACAATAAGAATAATAGTAAGAATAATAAGAATTTTAGGAATAATAGGAATATTAATAAGAATAGTAAGAATAATAATAAGAATATTAAAAATTATAAGAATAGTGAGAATAATAAGAATAATATGAATAATAAGAATAATAAGAATAATAAGAATAACAAGAATAATAATAAGTATAATAATAAGAATAATAAGAAAAATAAGTATACTAATAAGAATATTAAGAATTATAATAATAACAAGATTAATAGGAATAATAAGAACAATAATAATAATAAGAATATTAAAAATTATATGAATAATGAGAATAATAATAATAATAATAATAATAAGAATAATAAGAACAATAATAAGATTAATAATAAGAATTATAAGAATAATAAGAATAATAAGAATAATAATAAGAATAATAATAAGAATAATAAGAATAACAATTAAAATAATAAGAGTAATATCAATAATAAGAACAATAAAATGATTAATAATAAGAATAATATGATTAATAAGAATAATAATAAGAATAATAAGAACAATAAGAATAATAATAAGAATAATAAGAATAATAATAAGAATAATAAGAATAACAATTAGAATAATAAGAATAATAAGAATAATAAGAATAATAATATGATTAATAATAAGAAAAATATGAAAAATAAGAACAATAAAAAGATTAATAATAAGAATAATAAGATTAATAAGAAATATAATAAGAATAATAAGAATAATAAGAACAATAATAAGATTAATAATAAGAATAATAAGAATAATAAGAACAATAATGAGATAAGTAATAAGAATAATAAGAATAATAAGAACAATAATAAGATTAATAATAAGAATTAAACGAATAATAATAATAATAAGAAGAATAATAATTAGATTAAAAAGAATAATAAGAAAAATAAGAATAATAATAACAATAAAAATAACAATAATAATAATAATAATAATAATAATAACAATAATAATAATAATAATATTAATAATAATAATAATAATAAGAATAATAATAAGAATAATAATAAGATTAAAAGGAACAATAGGAAAAATAATAAGAATATTAAAAATTATAAGAATAATGAGAATAATAATAATAATAAGAATAATAATAGGAATGATAAGAATAATAAGAATAATAATAAGAATAATAATAAGAAAAATAAGAATAATAATAAGAACAATAAGAACAATAATAATAATAATAAGAGTAATGAGATTAATAAAAATAAAAAGAACAATATTAAGATTAATAATAAGAATAATAAGATTAATAAGAACAATAATAAGATTAATAACAAGAATTATACGAATAATAAAAATAACAAGAATAATGATATGAATTATAATAAGAATAATAATAAGAATAAGAGTAGTAATAAGAATAATAAGAACAATAATAATAATAATAAGAATATTAAGAATTATCAGAATAATAAGAATAATAATAAGAATAATAAGAATAATAATAATAATAATAAGAAAATTAAGAACAATAAGAATAATAATAAGAATAATAAGAATAATACGAATAATAGGATTAATAAGAACAATAATAAGATTAAAGATGAGAATTATACGAATAATAAGAATAATAAGAATAATAAGAATAAGAATAAGTATAATAAGAACAATAAGAATAATAATAAGAATATTAAGAATTATATGAATAATAGGAATAATAATTAGAACAATAAGAATAATAATAAGAATATTAAGAATAATATGAATAATAGGAATAATAATTAGAACAATAAGAAAAATAATAAGAATATTAAGAATTATAAGAATAATGAGAATAATAATAATAATAAGAAGAATAATAGGAATGAAAAGAATAATAAGAATAATAATAAGAATAATATCTAAGAATAATTACAAACATAAGAATAATAATATGAATGTTAAGAATTATAGGAATAATGAGAATAATAATAATAAGAAGAAGAATAATAGTAGTGATAAGAATAAGAGGAATAATAATAAGTATAATAACTAGATTAATAGGAATAATAGGAATAATAGGAATAATAAGAATAATAAGTATAATAAGAACAATAATAAAATTAATAATAAGAATTATACGAATAATAAGAATAATAAGAATAATAAGAATAATAAGAATGATAATAAGAATAACGAGAATCATAAGAATAATAAGAACAATAATATGATTAATAATAAGAATAATAGAGTAATAAGAACAATTGTAAGATTAATAATAAGAATAATAAGAAAATAAGAACAACAATAAGATTAAAGATGAGAAATATACGAATAATAAGAATAATAAGAATAATAAGAATAAGAATAAGAATAATAAGAACAATAAGAATAATAATAAGAATATTAAGAATTATATGAATAATAGGAATAATAATTAGAACAATAAGAATAATAATAAGAATATTAAGAATAGCATGAATAATAGGAATAATAATTAGAACAATAAGAAGAATAATAAGAATATTAAGAATTATAAGAATAATGAGAATAATAATAATAATAAGAAGAATAATAGGAATGAAAAGAATAATAAGAATAATAATAAGAATAATAACTAAGAATAATTACAAAAATAAGAATAATAATATGAATGTTAAGAATTATAGGAATAATGAGAATAATAATAATAAGAAGAAGAATAATAGGAGTGATAAGAATAAGAGGAATAATAATAAGTATAATAACTAGATTAATAGGAATAATAGGAATAATAGGAATAATAAGAATAATAAGTATAATAAGAACAATAATAAAATTAATAATAAGAATTATACGAATAATAAGAATAATAAGAATAATAAGAATGATAATAAGAATAACGAGAATCATAAGAATAATAAGAACAATAATATGATTAATAATAAGAATAATAGAGTAATAAGAACAATTGTAAGATTAATAATAAGAATAATAAGAATAATAAGAATAATAAGAATAAGAATAAGTATAATAAGAACAATAAGAATAATAATAAGAATATTAAGAATTATATGAATAATAGGAATAATAATTAGAACAATAAGAATAATAATAAGAATATTATGAATAATATGAATAATAGGAATAATAATTAGAACAATAAGAATAATAATAAGAATATTAAGAATTATAAGAATATTGAGAATAATAATAATAATAATAATAATAATAATAATAATAATAATAGGAATAATTATAACAATCTAAATAAGAATAATAAGAATAATAAGAATAATAAGAATAATAATAAGAATAATAATATGAATAATAAGAACAATAAGAAATATAAGAACAATAATATGAATATTAATAAGATTAATAAGAATAATAATATGAATAATAAGAAAAATAAGAATAATAATAAGAATATTAAGAATTATAAAAATAATAAAAATAATAGGAATAATAAGAATAATAAGAATAATAAGAACAATAAGAATAATAGTAAGAATAATAAGAATTATAATAATAATAAGAATAATAATAAGAACAATAAGAATAATAATAAGTATATTAAAATTTATATGAATAATGATAATAATAATAATAATAATAATAAGAATAATTAGAATAATGAGATTAATAAGAATAATGGAAAAATAATGACATGAATAATAAGAATAATAGTGAGAATAATAATAAGAATAATAAGAATAATAAGAATAATAAAAATTAAAAGAATAATAAGAACAATAAGAATAATAGTAAGAATAATAAGAATTATAGGAATAATAGGAATATTAATAAGAATAGTAAGAATAATAATAAGAATATTAAAAATTATAAGAATAGTGAGAATAATAAGAATAATATGAATAATAAGAATAATAAGAATAATAAGAATAACAAGAATAATAATAAGTATAATAATAAGAATAATAAGAAAAATAAGTATACTAATAAGAATATTAAGAATTATAATAATAACAAGATTAATAGGAATAATAAGAACAATAATAATAATAAGGATATTAAAAATTATATGAATAATGAGAATAATAATAATAATAATAATAATAAGAATAATAAGAACAATAATAAGATTAATAATAAGAATTATAAGAATAATAAGAATAATAAGAATAATAATAAGAATAATAATAAGAATAATAAGAATAACAATTAAAATAATAAGAGTAATATCAATAATAAGAACAATAAAATGATTAATAATAAGAATAATATGATTAATAAGAATAATAATAAGAATAATAAGAACAATAAGAATAATAATAAGAATAATAAGAATAATAATAAGAATAATAAGAATAACAATTAGAATAATAAGAATAATAAGAATAATAAGAATAATAATATGATTAATAATAAGAAAAATATGAAAAATAAGAACAATAAAAAGATTAATAATAAGAATAATAAGATTAATAAGAAATATAATAAGAATAATAAGAATAATAAGAACAATAATAAGATTAATAATAAGAATAATAAGAATAATAAGAACAAGAATGAGATAAGTAATAAGAATAATAAGAATAATAAGAACAATAATAAGATTAATAATAAGAATTAAACGAATAATAATAATAATAAGAAGAATAATAATTAGATTAAAAAGAATAATAAGAAAAATAAGAATAATAATAACAATAAAAATAACAATAATAATAATAATAATAATAGCAATAATAATAATAATAATAATAATAATAATAATAATAATAAGAATAATAATAAGAATAATAATAAGATTAAAAGGAACAATAGGAAAAATAATAAGAATATTAAAAATTATAAGAATAATGAGAATAATAATAATAATAAGAATAATAATAGGAATGATAAGAATAATAAGAATAATAATAAGAATAATAATAAGAAAAATAAGAATAATAATAAGAACAATAAGAACAATAATAATAATAATAAGAGTAATGAGATTAATAAAAATAAAAAGAACAATATTAAGATTAATAATAAGAATAATAAGATTAATAAGAACAATAATAAGATTAATAACAAGAATTATACGAATAATAAAAATAATAAGAATAATGATATGAATTATAATAAGAATAATAATAAGAATAAGAGTAGTAATAAGAATAATAAGAACAATAATAATAATAATAAGAATATTAAGAATTATCAGAATAATAAGAATAATAATAAGAATAATAAGAATAATAATAATAATAATAAGAAAATTAAGAACAATAAGAATAATAATAAGAATAATAAGAATAATACGAATAATAGGATTAATAAGAACAATAATAAGATTAAAGATGAGAATTATACGAATAATAAGAATAATAAGAATAATAAGAATAAGAATAAGTATAATAAGAACAATAAGAATAATAATAAGAATATTAAGAATTATATGAATAATAGGAATAATAATCAGAACAATAAGAATAATAATAAGAATATTATGAATAATATGAATAATAGGAATAATAATTAGAACAATAAGAAAAATAATAAGAATATTAAGAATTATAAGAATAATGAGAATAATAATAATAATAAGAAGAATAATAGGAATGAAAAGAATAATAAGAATAATAATAAGAATAATATCTAAGAATAATTACAAACATAAGAATAATAATATGAATGTTAAGAATTATAGGAATAATGAGAATAATAATAATAAGAGGAAGAATAATAGTAGTGATAAGAATAAGAGGAATAATAATAAGTATAATAACTAGATTAATAGGAATAATAGGAATAATAGGAATAATAAGAATAATAAGTATAATAAGAACAATAATAAAATTAATAATAAGAATTATACGAATAATAAGAATAATAAGAATAATAAGAATAATAAGAATGATAATAAGAATAACGAGAATCATAAGAATAATAAGAACAATAATATGATTAATAATAAGAATAATAGAGTAATAAGAACAATTGTAAGATTAATAATAAGAATAATAAGAAAATAAGAACAACAATAAGATTAAAGATGAGAAATATACGAATAATAAGAATAATAAGAATAATAAGAATAAGAATAAGAATAATAAGAACAATAAGAATAATAATAAGAATATTAAGAATTATATGAATAATAGGAATAATAATTAGAACAATAAGAATAATAATAAGAATATTAAGAATAGCATGAATAATAGGAATAATAATTAGAACAATAAGAAAAATAATAAGAATATTAAGAATTATAAGAATAATGAGAATAATAATAATAATAAGAAGAATAATAGGAATGAAAAGAATAATAAGAATAATAATAAGAATAATAACTAAGAATAATTACAAAAATAAGAATAATAATATGAATGTTAAGAATTATAGGAATAATGAGAATAATAATAATAAGAAGAAGAATAATAGGAGTGATAAGAATAAGAGGAATAATAATAAGTATAATAACTAGATTAATAGGAATAATAGGAATAATAGGAATAATAAGAATAATAAGTATAATAAGAACAATAATAAAATTAATAATAAGAATTATACGAATAATAAGAATAATAAGAATAATAAGAATGATAATAAGAATAACGAGAATCATAAGAATAATAAGAACAATAATATGATTAATAATAAGAATAATAGAGTAATAAGAACAATTGTAAGATTAATAATAAGAATAATAAGAATAATAAGAATAATAAGAATAAGAATAAGTATAATAAGAACAATAAGAATAATAATAAGAATATTAAGAATTATATGAATAATAGGAATAATAATTAGAACAATAAGAATAATAATAAGAATATTATGAATAATATGAATAATAGGAATAATAATTAGAACAATAAGAATAATAATAAGAATATTAAGAATTATAAGAATATTGAGAATAATAATAATAATAAGAAGAATAATAGGAATGAAAAGAGTAATAAGAATAATAATAAGAATAATAACTAGAATAATAGGAATAATAGGAATAATAGGAATAATAGGAATAATAAGAATAATAAGTATAATAAGAAGAATAATAAGATGAATAATAAGAATTATACGAATAATAATAATAATAAGAATAATAATAAGAAAAATAATAAGAACAATAAGAATAATAAGAAAAATAAAAATAAGAAGAATATTAATTTGAATAATAAGAATAATAATAAGAATAATAAGAATAATAAGAATAATAAGAATAATGATAAAAATATTAAGAATTATAAGAATAATAGGAATAATAATAAGGACAATAAGAGTAATAATAGGAACATTAAAAATTATAAGAGTAATGAGCATAATAATAATAATAATAATAATAATAATAATAATAATAATAATAATAATAATAATAATAATAATAATAATAAGAACTATAATAAGATTAATAATAAGAATTATACGAATAATAAGAATAATAAGAATAATAATAAGAATAATAATAAGAATAATAAGAATAACAATTAGAATAATAAGAATAATATGAATAATAGGAACAATAATATGATTAATTATAAGAATAATTTGAAAGGTAACAACAATAAAATGATTAATAATAACAATAATATGATTAATAAGAATAATAATAAGAATAATAAGTACAATAAGAATAATAATAAGAATATTAAGAATTATAAGAATAATAAGAATATTAGGTATAATAAGACTAATTTGAATAATAGGAAGAAAAATAATAATAATAATAATATGATTAATAGGAATGATAAATTAGTGAGAATAATGATAGGAATAATAATAAGAAAAATAAAAATAATAAGAACATTAATAAAATTAATAATAAGAATAATAAGAATAATAAGAACAATAATAAGATAAGTAATAAAAATAAAAGAATATTAAGAACAATAAGGATAATAGTAAGAATATTAAGAATTATAAGAATAATAGAAATATTAATAAGAACAGTAAGAATAATAATAAGACTATTAAAAATTATAAGAATAGTGAGAATAATAATAAGAATAATAAAAAAAATAAGTATAATAATAAGAATAATAGGAATTATAATAATAACAAGATTAATAGGAATAATAAGAATAATAAGAATAATAAGAACAATAAGAATAATAGTAATAATAATAAGAATAATAAGAATAATAAGAATAATAAGAATAATAATAAGAACAATAATAATATTAAGGAAATTAAAAATTATATGAATAATGAGAATAATAATAATAATAATAATAATAATAAGAATAATATGAACAATAATAAGATTAATAATAAGAATTATGAGAATAATAAGAATAATAAGAATTATAATAAGAATAAAAATAAGAATAATAAGAATAACAATTAAAATAATAAGAGTAATATGAATAATAAGAACAATAAAATAATTAATAATAATAATAATAATAATAATATGAATAATAAGAATTATATGAATAATAAGAATAATAATAAGAATAATAAGAACAATAAGAATAATAATAAGAATAATAAGAATTATAAGAATAATAATAAGAATAACAAGAATAACAATTAGAAAAATAAGAATAATAAGAATAATAAGAATAATAATATAATTAATAATAAAAATAATATGAAAAATAAGAACAATAAAATGATTAATAATAAGAATAATAAGAACAATGAGAATAATAATAAAAATATTAGGCATTATATGCATAATGAGAATAATTATAAAAACAATAAGAATAATAATAAGATTATTAAGAATTATATAAATAACGAGAATAACAATAATAATAAGAACAATAAGAGAAATGATAAGTATAAAAAGAACATTAATAAGAATAATAATAAGAATGATAACAATAATAAGTATAAAAAGAATAATAAGAATAATAAGAATAATAATTAGAATAATAAGAATAATAAGGTTAATAAGAAAAACCATAACAATAATTATAACATCAATAATAATAATAATAATAATAATAATAATAATAATAATAAGTATAATATGAATAAGAAGAAAAATAATAAGATAAATAATAAGAATATTAAAAATGATAAGAACAATATTGAGAATAATAATAAGACATATACCATTTATAAGAATAATAAAAATAATAATTTGAATAGTAATAAGAATAGTAACTTTAGTAATGAGAATAATAAGAGCAATGAGAATAATTATAAGAATATTAAGAATTATAATAATAATAAGAATAATATCAAGAATAATAATAATAATAATAATAAGAATAAAAGGAACGATTAAAATAATAAGTATAATAGTAAGAATAATAATAAGAATAATAATAAAAATAATAAGAATAATAAGACAAATAATAAGATAAGAAATAAGAAAATCAGAATAATAAGAACAATAATAAGATTAATAATAAGGATAATAAGAATAATAATATCAATATTAATAACAATAATAATAATAATAATAATAATAATAATAATAATAATAATATAATAATAATAATACTAATAATAATAAGAATAATAATAATAACAAATAGAATAATAATAAGACTAATAATAAGAATAATAATAAGATTAAAAGAACAAATAATATGATTAATAATAAGAATTATACGAATCGTAAGAATAATAATAAGACTAATAAGAATAATAAGAATAATAAGAATAATAATAAGAATAATAAGAATAATAAGAATAATAAGAATAATAAGAACAATAATAAGATTAATAATAAGAATAATTAGAAAAGTGAGAACAATAATTTGAATAGAAATAAGAAGAATCAGAATAATAAGAACAATAAGAATAATAATAAGAATATAAAGAATTGTAAGAATAATGAGGATAATAATAAGAACAATAATAATAAGAATTATACGAATAATAAAAATAATAAAAATAATAATAATAATAGTAATAATAGTAAGAATAAGAATAATAAGAATAATAATAAGAATAATAACAACAATAAGAATAATTATAAGAATATTAAAAATTATTAGAATAATAAGAATAATAATACGAATGATAAGAATGATAATAAGAATGATAACAATAATAGGAGTAATAAGAATAATAAGAATAATAAGAATGATAATAAGAATAATAAGAATAATATGAATAATAAAAATAATATTAAGAACAATAAGAACAATAAGAATAATAATAAGAATAATGAGAATAATAAGGATAATAAGAACAATATTAAGATTAGTAATAAGAATAATCAGAATAATAAGAACAATAATAAGATTAATAATAAGAATTAGACGAATATTAAGATTAATAATAAGAATTATAGGAACAATAAGAATTAAAAGAATAATAATAAGAATAATTATAAGAATAACAAGAATAATAATAAGAATAATAAGAACAATAAGAATAATAACAAGAATATTAAGAATTATAAGATTAATGAGAATAATAATTATAATAAGAATAATAATAGGAATGATAAGAATAATAAAAATAATAAGAACAATAATAAGATTAATAAGAAGAATAATAAGAATAATAAGAACAAGAATAAGAATAATAATAACAATAATAAGAGTAATAAGAGTAATAAGAATAATAAGAATAATAAGAATAATAATAAGAATAATAAGAACAACAAGAATAATAGTAAGAATATTAAGAATAATAAGAATAATAAGTATAATTATAAGAATAAAAATAAGAATAATAATAAGAATAATAAGAATAATAATATGAATGATAAAATTAATACGAATAAGAATAAGAATAATAATAAGAATAATAAGAATAATAGGAATAATAAGAATAAGAAGAATTATAATAAGATTAATAATAAGTATAATACGTAAAATAAGAACAATATTCAGATAAATAATAAGAATAATAAGAATAATAAGGGCAATAGTAAGATTAATAATAAGAATTATATGATTAATAAGAATAATAAGAATAATTATAAGTATAATAAGAACAATAAGTGTAATAATAAGAATAATAATAAGGTTAATAAGAAGAATAATAAGAATAATAAGAACTAGAATAAGAATAATAATAACAATTGTAAGAATAATAAGAATAATAAGAATAATAAGAATAATAAGAATAATAATAAGAATAATAAGAACAACAAGAATAATAGTAAGAATATTAAGAATTATAAGAATAATAAGTATAATTATAAGAATAAAAATAGGAATGAACAAAATAATAAGAATAAAAATAAGAATAATAATAAGAATAATAAGAATAATAGGAATGATAAGAATAATAAGAATAATAACAATAATAAGAGTAAAAAAAATAATAATAAGAATAAAAACAATAATAAGTATAATAATATGAATATTAATAAATTTAAGAATAATGAGAATAATAATAATAATAATATAAATAATAATAATAATGATATTAATAATAATAATAATAATATTAATATTAATAATAATAATAATAATAATAATAATAATAATAATAATAATAAGAATTATATGAATAATAATAAGAATAATTATAAGAATAATAAGAACAATAATAACATTAATAATAAGAATTATAAGAACAAAAAAATGATTAATAATAAGAATAATATGAATAATGAGACAATAATAAGATTAGTAATAAGAATAATCAGATTAATAAGAACAATAATAAGATTAATAATAAGAATAATAATAAGAATAATAATAAGAATAATAAGAATAACAATTAGAATAAATAGAATAATAAGAATAATTAGAAAAATCATAACAATAATTATTAAAAAAACAATAATAATAATAAAAATAACAATAATAATATTAATAATAATAATAATAATAATAATAATAATAATAATAATAATAATAATAATAATAATAATAATAAGAATTATATGAATAATAATAAGAATAATTATAAGAATAATAAGAACAATAATAACATTAATAATAAGAATTATAAGAACAAAAAAATGATTAATAATAAGAATAATATGAATAATGAGACAATAATAAGATTAGTAATAAGAATAATCAGATTAATAAGAACAATAATAAGATTAATAATAAGAATAATAATAAGAATAATAATAAGAATAATAAGAATAACAATTAGAATAAATAGAATAATAAGAATAATTAGAAAAATCATAACAATAATTATTAAAAAAACAATAATAATAATAAAAATAACAATAATAATATTAATAATAATAATAATAATAATAATAATAATAAGAATAATAATAACAATAAGAATAATAATAAGAATATTAACAATTATAATAATAATAAGAATAATAATAGGAATGAAAAAAATAATACGAAAAAGAATAAGAATAATAATAAGAATAATAAGAATAATAATAAGATTAATAAGAATAATAAGAACAATAATATGATTAATAATTAGAATAATAAGAATATTAAGAGCAATAATAAGATTAATAATAGGAATAATTAGAATAATAAGAACTATAATAAGATTAATAATAAGAATAATAAGTATAATAAGAACAATAATAAGATTAATAATAAGAATAATAAGAATAATAAGGACAATAATAAGATTAATAATAAAAATTATACGAATAATAAGAATAATAAGAATAATAATAAGATAAATAAGAATAATAAGTACAATAAATAGATTAATAATTAGAATAATAAGAATATTAAGAGCAATAATAAGATTAATAATAAGAATAATAAGAATAAAAAGAGCAATCATAAGATTAATAATAAGAATAATAAAAATAATAAGAACAAAAGTAAGATTATAATAAGAATAATAAGAATAGTAAGAACAATAATAAGATTAATAAGAAGAATAATAAGAATAGTAAGAATAATAAGAATAATAATAAGAACAATAAGAAAAATAAGAATAATAATATGAATAATGAGAATAATAAGATTATTATGAAAAATAAAAGATTAATAAAAAGAATAATAATAAGAATAATAAGAACAAGAGGAATAATAATAAGAATATTAAGAATTATAAGAATAATAAGAAAAATAATAATATTAAGAACAATAATAATAAGAATTATACGAATCATAAAAATAATAAAAATAATAATAATAATAGTAATAATAATAAGAATAAGAATAATAAGAATAATAATAAGAATAATAATAACAAGAAGAATAATTATGAGAATATTAAGAATTATTAGAATAATAAGAATAATAATATGAATGATAAGAATAATAATAACAATGATAACAATAATAGGAGTAATAAGAATAATAAGAATAATAAGAATGATAATAAGAATAATAAGAATAATATGAATAATAAAAGAATATTAAGAACAATAAGAACAATAAGAATAATAATAAGAATAATGAGAATAATAAGGATAATAAGAACAATAGTAAGATTAGTAATAAGAATAATCAGAATAATAAGAACAATAATAAAATTAATAATAAGAATTAGACGAATAATAAGTTTAATAATAAGAATTATACGAACAATAAGAATTAAAAGAATAATAATAAGAATAATTATAAGAATAACAAGAATATTAATAAGAGTAATAAGAACAATAAGAATAATAATAAGAATATTAAGAATTATAAGATTAATGAGAATAATAATTATAATAAGAATAATAATAGGAATGATAAGTATAATAAGAATAATAAGAATAATAGGAATGATAAGAATAATAAGAATAATAAGAATTATAAGAATAATAAGAATAATAATAATAACAAAAATAATAATTGGAATGATAAGAATATTAAGAATATTAATAAGAATAATAACAAGAATAATAAGGATAATAGTAATGATAAGAATAATAAGAATAATAACAATAATAAGTATAATAATAAGAATATTAAGAATTTTAAGTATATTGAGAATAATAATATTAATATGAATAACAATAATAATGATATGAATAATAATCAGAATAATAATAATAATAAGAATAATAAGAACATCAGAAAGATTAATAATAAGAATAATAAGAATAATAGGAATAATAAGTATAATAAGAACAATAATCAGAATAATAATAAGAATAATAAGAATAATAAGGACAATAATAAGATTAATAATAAAAATTATACGAATAATAAGTATAATAAGAATAATAATAAGATTAATAAGAATAATAAGAACAATAATAAGATTAATAATTAGAATAATAAGAATATTAAGAGCAATAATAAGATTAATAATAAGAATAATAAGAATAAAAAGAACAATAATAAGATTAATAATAAGAATAATAAAAATAATAAGAACAAAAGTAAGATTAATAATAAGAATAATAAGAATGATAAGAACAATAATAAGATTAACAATAAGAATAATAAGAATAGTAAGAATAATAAGAATAATAATAAGAACAATAAGAAAAATAAGAATAATAATATGAATAATGAGAATAATAAGATTATTATAAACAATAAAAGATTAATTATAAGAATAATAATAAGAATAATAAGAACAAGAGGAATAATAATAAGAATATTAAGAATTATAAGAATAATAAGAATAATAATAAGAACAATTAGAATTATTATATAAATATTAATATTTATAATAATAATGAGAATAATAATAATAATAGGTATAATAATAGGAACGATAAAAATCATTAGAATAATAATAAGAAAAGTAATAAGAATAATAAGAATAATAGGAGTAATAAGAATAATAATAATAATAAGAACAATAATAATAAGGATTATACGAATAATAAGAATAATGAAAATAATAATAATAATAGTAATAATAATAAGGATAAGAATAATAAGAATAATAATAAGAATAATAATAACAATAAGAATAATTATAAGAATATTAAGAATTATTAGAATAATAAGAATAATAATACGAATGATAAGAATAATAATAAGAATGATAACAATAATAGGAGTAATAAGAATAATAAGAATAATATGAATGATAATAAGAATAATAAGAATAATATGAATAATAAAAATAATATTAAGAACAATAAGAACAATAAGAATAATAATAAGAATAATGAGAATAATAAGAATAATAAGAAAAATAATAAGATTAATAATAAGTATATTATGAATGATAAGAAAAATAGTAAGATTAATAATAAGAATAATAAGAATAATAAGAACAGTAATAAGATTGATAATAAGAATTATACGAATAATAAGAACAATAATAAGACTAATAAGAATAATAAGAATAATTAGAATAATAAGAATAATAATAAGAATAATAAGAACAATGAGAATAATAATAAAAATATTAGGCATTATATGCATAATGAGAATAATTATAAAAACAATAAGAATAATAATAAGGTTATTAAGAATTATATGAATAATGAGAATAACAATAATAATAAGAACAATAATAGAAATGATAAGTATAATAAGAATAATAATAAGAATAATAATAAGAATGATAACAATAATAAGTATAAAAAGAATAATAAGAATAATAAGTATAATAATTAGAATAATAAGAATAATAAGGTTAATAAGAAAAACAATAACAATAATTATAACAACAATAATAATAATAATAATAATAATAATAATAATCATAATAACAATAATAATAATAATAATAAGTATAATATGAATAAGAAGAAAAATAATAAGATAAATAATAAGAATATTAAAAATGATAAGATCAATAATGAGAATAATAAGACATATACCATTTATAAGAATAATAAAAATAATAATTTGAATAGTAATAAGAATAGTAACTTTAGTAATGAGAATAATAAGAGCAATGAGAATAATTATAAGAATATTAAGAATTATAATAATAATAAGAATAATATCAAGAATAATAATAATAATAATAATAAGAATAAAAGGAACGATTAAAATAATAAGTATAATAGTAAGAATAATAATAAGAATATTAATAAGAATATATGAATAATATGTATAATAACAACAAGAAAAAGATTAGTAATAAGAATAATAAGAATAATAACAAAAATAATAAGAATAATAAGACAAATAATAAGATAAGTAATAAGATAATCAGAATAATAATAATAACAAATAGAATAATAATAAGACTAATAATAAGAATAATAATAAGATTAAAAAGGACAAATAATATGATTAATAATAAGAATTATACGAATCATAAGAATAATAATAAGACTAATAAGAATAATAATAATAATAATAATAATAATAATAAGAATAATAAGAATAATAAGAATAATTAGAATAATAAGAACAATAATAAGATTAATAATAAGAATAATAAGAAAAGTGAGAACAATAATTTGAATAGAAATAAGAAGAATCAGAATAATAAGAACAATGATAATATTAATAATAAGAATTATATGAATAAGAAGAATAATAAGTATAATAATATGAATAGTAATAGGAATAACAAGAATAACAATTAGAATAATAAGAACAATAAGAATAATAATAAGAATATAAAGAATTGTAAGAATAATGAGAATAATAATAATAATAAAAATCGTAATAGGAATGATAAGAATAATGAGAATAATAATAAGAATAATAATAAGAATAATAAGAATAACAGGAATAATAAGAATAATAAGAATAATAAGAAGAAATATATGATTAATAATAAGAATTATACGATTCATAAGAATCATAAGAATAATTGAATATTAATAAGAATAATAAGAATAAGAAGAACAATAATAAGATTAGTAATAAGAATAATAAGAGTAATATGAACAATAATAATATTAATAATAAGAATTATATGAATAATAAGAAGAATAAGAATAATAAGAATAATAATAAAAATAATAATAACAATAATAATAATAATAAGAATAATAATAATAATAATATTAATAATAATAATAATAATAATAATAATAAGAATAATATGAATAATAATAAGAATAATAAGAACAATTGTAATATTAATAATAAGAATTATATGTATAATAAGAATAATAAGAATAATAATAAGAATAACAAGAAAACAATTAGAATAATAAGATTAATAAGAATAATAAGAATAATAATAACAATAATAACAACAATAATAATAATAATAATAATAATAATAATAATAATAATAATAAGAATAAGAATAATAACAATAAGAATAATAATAAGAATAGTAATAAGAATAATAATAAGAATATTAAGAATTATAAGAATAATGAAAATATTAATATTAATAATAATAATAATAATATGAATAATAGGAATAATAAGAATAATAAGAAGAATAGGAACAATAATATGATTAATAATAAGAATTATACGAATCATAAGAATAATAATAATAATAATAAGAATGATAACTATAAAAAGAATAATAATAAGAATAAAAATAAGAGTGATAACAATAATAAGTATAATAAAAATAATAAGAATAATAAGAATAATAATTAGAATAATAAGAGTAATAAGGATAATAAGAAAAACAATAACAATAATTATAACAACAACAATAAAAATAATAAAATAATAATAATAATAGTAATAATAAGTATAATATGAATAAGAAGAAAAATAATAAGATAAATAATAAGAATATTAAAAATGATAAGAACAATAATGAGAATAATAATAAGAATTATACGATTAATAAGAATAATAAAAATAATAATTTGAATATTAATAAGAATAGGAACTTTAGTAATGAGAATAATAAGAGCAAAAAGAATAATAATAATAAGAACAGTAATAATAATAGGAATAATAACAATAATAAGAATAATAAGAATAATAATAAGAATAATAATAAGATTAATGGGAATAATAATAATAATAATAATAATAAGAATAATAAGAATAATAAGAATAATAAGAATATTAAGAACAATTATAAGATTAATAATGAGAATAGTAAGAATAATAAGAATAATATGAATAATAATAAGAATAATTAGAATATTGGGAATAATAATACTAATAAGAATAATAAGAACAATAATATGATTAACAATAAGTATTATACGAATAATAAGTATAATAAGAATAATGATAAGAATAATAATAAGAATAATAAGAAAAATAAGAATAATAAGAATGGTAATGAAAATAATAAGAACAATAAGAATAATAATAAGGATATTAAGAATTATAAGAATAAAAAGACTAATAACAAGAATAATAATAAGAATAATAAGTATAGTAGGAATGATAAGATTATTAAGAATTATAATAATAATGAGAATAATAATAGTAATAAGAATAATAATAGGAATGATAAAAATAATAAGAATAGTAATAATAAGAATAAGAATAATAGGAATAATAAGAATAATAAGAATAATAGGAACAATAATAAGATTAATATTAAGAATTATAATAATAATAAATATAAGAGGAATAATAAAAAGTATAATAAGAATAATGAGAATAATAAGAATATTAAGAGCAATAATAAGATTAATAATAAGAATAGTAAGAATAATAAGAATAATAAGAATAATAATAAGAATAATAAGAATAATGAGAATAGTAATAAGATTAATAGTAAGAATTATACGAATAATAAGAATAATAAGAATAATAATAAGAATAATAATAAGAATAATAGGAATAATAAGAATAATAAGAATATTGAGAACAATAAGAACAATAAGAATAATAATAAAAATAATGAGAATAATAAGAATAATATTAAGAACAATAAGAACAATAAGAATAATAATATGAATAATGAGAATAATAAGAATATTAAGAACAACATTAAGATTAATAATAAGAATTATACGAATAATAATTATAAGAAGAATAATAATAAGTATAATAAGAATAATAAGAATAATAATAAGAACAATAAGAACAATAAGAATAATAATATGAATAATGATAATAATAAGAATAATAAGAATAATAAGAAAAATAATAAGATAAATAATAAGAATAATAAGAATAATAAGAAAAATAATAAGATTAATAATATGAATAATAAGAATAATAAGAACAATAATAAGAATAATAATAATAATAATAAGAATAATGAGAACAGTAATAAGATTAGTAGTAAGAATTATACGAATAATAAGAATAATAAGAATAATAATAAGAATAACAATACGAATAATAAGAATAATAAGAATAATAAGAATAATAATAAGAATAATAAGAACAATAAGAATAATAATAAGGATATTAAGAATTATAAGAATAAAATAATAATAACAAGAATAATAATAATAATAATAAGAATAGTAGGAATGATAAGAATATTAAGAATTATAATAATAATGAGAATAATAATAATAATAAGAATAATAATAGGAATGATAAAAATAATAAGAATAATAATAAGAATAATAATAAGAATAATAAGAATAATAGGAATAATAAGAATAATAAGAATAATAAGAACAATAATAAGATTAATAATAAGAATAATAAGAATAATAAGAACAATAATAAGTTTAATAATAAGTATAATAAAAATAATAAGAACAATAATAAGAATAATAATAAGAATAATAAGAATAATGAGATAAGTAATAAGATTAATAGTAAGAATTATACGAATAATAATAATTATAAGAATAATAATAAGAATAATCATAAGAATAATAAGAATAATAAGAATAATAATAAGAATATTAAGAATTTTAAGAATAATGAAAATAACAAATAATAATAAGTATAATAGTAGGAGTGATAAGAATAATAAGAACAATAATAAGAATAACAATAAGGATGATAACAATAATAGGAATAATAAGAATATTAAGAATAATAGGAATATTAATAAGATTAATAATTAGAATTATACGATTAATAAGAATAATAAAAATAATAATATGAATAATTATAGGTCTAATAAAATAACAATAAGAATAATAGGAATGAAAGAATAGCAAGAATAATAATAAGAATAATAATATGATAAATAAGAACAATAAGAATAATAATAAGAAAATAAGTATAATAAGAATAATAATATGATTAATAAGTATAATAAGAATAATAAGAACAATCATAAAATTAATGATAACAATAATAGAATAATAAGAACAACAAAAAGTTTAATAATAGGAATTATACGAATAATATGAACAATAATTAGATTAAAAATAAGAATTATACGAATAATAAGAAAGCTTAGAATAATAATAAGAATAATAAGAAAAATATTAGTATTAATAATAAGAATAATAAGAAAAATAAGAATAATAACAAGAATAATAATAATAATAAGAATCATAAGAATTATAAGAATAATAAGAATAATATTAAGAATAATAATAACAATAAGAATAATAATAAGAATATTAACAATTATAATAATAATAAGAATAATAATAGGAATGAAAAAAATAATACGAAAAAGAATAAGAATAATAATAAGAATAATAAGAATAATAATAAGATTAATAAGAATAATAAGAACAATAATATGATTAATAATTAGAATAATAAGAATATTAAGAGCAATAATAAGATTAATAATAGGAATAATTAGAATAATAAGAACTATAATAAGATTAATAATAAGAATAATAAGTATAATAAGAACAATAATAAGATTAATAATAAGAATAATAAGAATAATAAGGACAATAATAAGATTAATAATAAAAATTATACGAATAATAAGAATAATAAGAATAATAATAAGATAAATAAGAATAATAAGTACAATAAATAGATTAATAATTAGAATAATAAGAATATTAAGAGCAATAATAAGATTAATAATAAGAATAATAAGAATAAAAAGAGCAATCATAAGATTAATAATAAGAATAATAAAAATAATAAGAACAAAAGTAAGATTATAATAAGAATAATAAGAATAATAAGAACAATAATAAGATTAATAAGAAGAATAATAAGAATAGTAAGAATAATAAGAATAATAATAAGAACAATAAGAAAAATAAGAATAATAATATGAATAATGAGAATAATAAGATTATTATGAAAAATAAAAGATTAATAATAAGAATAATAATAAGAATAATAAGAACAAGAGGAATAATAATAAGAATATTAAGAATTATAAGAATAATAAGAAAAATAATAATATTAAGAACAATAATAATAAGAATTATACGAATCATAAAAATAATAAAAATAATAATAATAATAGTAATAATAATAAGAATAAGAATAATAAGAATAATAATAAGAATAATAATAACAAGAAGAATAATTATGAGAATATTAAGAATTATTAGAATAATAAGAATAATAATATGAATGATAAGAATAATAATAACAATGATAACAATAATAGGAGTAATAAGAATAATAAGAATAATAAGAATGATAATAAGAATAATAAGAATAATATGAATAATAAAAGAATATTAAGAACAATAAGAACAATAAGAATAATAATAAGAATAATGAGAATAATAAGGATAATAAGAACAATAGTAAGATTAGTAATAAGAATAATCAGAATAATAAGAACAATAATAAAATTAATAATAAGAATTAGACGAATAATAAGTTTAATAATAAGAATTATACGAACAATAAGAATTAAAAGAATAATAATAAGAATAATTATAAGAATAACAAGAATATTAATAAGAGTAATAAGAACTATAAGAATAATAATAAGAATATTAAGAATTATAAGATTAATGAGAATAATAATTATAATAAGAATAATAATAGGAATGATAAGTATAATAAGAATAATAAGAATAATAGGAATGATAAGAATAATAAGAATAATAAGAATTATAAGAATAATAAGAATAATAATAATAACAAAAATAATAATTGGAATGATAAGAATATTAAGAATATTAATAAGAATAATAACAAGAATAATAAGGATAATAGTAATGATAAGAATAATAAGAATAATAACAATAATAAGTATAATAATAAGAATATTAAGAATTTTAAGTATATTGAGAATAATAATATTAATATGAATAACAATAATAATGATATGAATAATAATCAGAATAATAATAATAATAAGAATAATAAGAACATCAGAAAGATTAATAATAAGAATAATAAGAATAATAGGAATAATAAGTATAATAAGAACAATAATCAGAATAATAATAAGAATAATAAGAATAATAAGGACAATAATAAGATTAATAATAAAAATTATACGAATAATAAGTATAATAAGAATAATAATAAGATTAATAAGAATAATAAGAACAATAATAAGATTAATAATTAGAATAATAAGAATATTAAGAGCAATAATAAGATTAATAATAAGAATAATAAGAATAATAAGAACAAAAGTAAGATTAATAATAAGAATAATAAGAATGATAAGAACAATAATAAGATTAACAATAAGAATAATAAGAATAGTAAGAATAATAAGAATAATAATAAGAACAATAAGAAAAATAAGAATAATAATATGAATAATGAGAATAATAAGATTATTATAAACAATAAAAGATTAATTATAAGAATAATAATAAGAATAATAAGAACAAGAGGAATAATAATAAGAATATTAAGAATTATAAGAATAATAAGAATAATAATAAGAACAATTAGAATTATTATATAAATATTAATATTTATAATAATAATGAGAATAATAATAATAATAGGTATAATAATAGGAACGATAAAAATCATTAGAATAATAATAAGAAAAGTAATAAGAATAATAAGAATAATAGGAGTAATAAGAATAATAATAATAATAAGAACAATAATAATAAGGATTATATGAATAATAAGAATAATGAAAATAATAATAATAATAGTAATAATAATAAGGATAAGAATAATAAGAATAATAATAAGAATAATAATAACAATAAGAATAATTATAAGAATATTAATAATTATTAGAATAATAAGAATAATAATACGAATGATAAGAATAATAATAAGAATGATAACAATAATAGGAGTAATAAGAATAATAAGAATAATATGAATAATAATAAGAATAATAAGAATAATATGAATAATAAAAATAATATTAAGAACAATAAGAACAATAAGAATAATAATAAGAATAATGAGAATAATAAGAATAATAAGAAAAATAATAAGATTAATAATAAGTATATTATGAATGATAAGAAAAATAGTAAGATTAATAATAAGAATAATAAGAATAATAAGAACAGTAATAAGATTGATAATAAGAATTATACGAATAATAAGAACAATAATAAAACTAATAAGAATAATAAGAATAATTAGAATAATAAGAATAATAATAAGAATAATAAGAACAATGAGAATAATAATAAAAATATTAGGCATTATATGCATAATGAGAATAATTATAAAAACAATAAGAATAATAATAAGGTTATTAAGAATTATATGAATAATGAGAATAACAATAATAATAAGAACAATAATAGAAATGATAAGTATAATAAGAATAATAATAAGAATAATAATAAGAATGATAACAATAATAAGTATAAAAAGAATAATAAGAATAATAAGTATAATAATTAGAATAATAAGAATAATAAGGTTAATAAGAAAAACAATAACAATAATTATAACAACAATAATAATAATAATAATAATAATAATAATAATCATAATAACAATAATAATAATAATAATAAGTATAATATGAATAAGAAGAAAAATAATAAGATAAATAATAAGAATATTAAAAATGATAAGATCAATAATGAGAATAATAAGACATATACCATTTATAAGAATAATAAAAATAATAATTTGAATAGTAATAAGAATAGTAACTTTAGTAATGAGAATAATAAGAGCAATGAGAATAATTATAAGAATATTAAGAATTATAATAATAATAAGAATAATATCAAGAATAATAATAATAATAATAATAAGAATAAAAGGAACGATTAAAATAATAAGTATAATAGTAAGAATAATAATAAGAATATTAATAAGAATATATGAATAATATGTATAATAACAACAAGAAAAAGATTAGTAATAAGAATAATAAGAATAATAACAAAAATAATAAGAATAATAAGACAAATAATAAGATAAGTAATAAGATAATCAGAATAATAATAATAACAAATAGAATAATAATAAGACTAATAATAAGAATAATAATAAGATTAAAAAGGACAAATAATATGATTAATAATAAGAATTATACGAATCATAAGAATAATAATAAGACTAATAAGAATAATAATAATAATAATAATAATAATAATAAGAATAATAAGAATAATAAGAATAATTAGAATAATAAGAACAATAATAAGATTAATAATAAGAATAATAAGAAAAGTGAGAACAATAATTTGAATAGAAATAAGAAGAATCAGAATAATAAGAACAATGATAATATTAATAATAAGAATTATATGAATAAGAAGAATAATAAGTATAATAATATGAATAGTAATAGGAATAACAAGAATAACAATTAGAATAATAAGAACAATAAGAATAATAATAAGAATATAAAGAATTGTAAGAATAATGAGAATAATAATAATAATAAAAATCGTAATAGGAATGATAAGAATAATGAGAATAATAATAAGAATAATAATAAGAATAATAAGAATAACAGGAATAATAAGAATAATAAGAATAATAAGAAGAAATATATGATTAATAATAAGAATTATACGATTCATAAGAATCATAAGAATAATTGAATATTAATAAGAATAATAAGAATAAGAAGAACAATAATAAGATTAGTAATAAGAATAATAAGAGTAATATGAACAATAATAATATTAATAATAAGAATTATATGAATAATAAGAAGAATAAGAATAATAAGAATAATAATAAAAATAATAATAACAATAATAATAATAATAAGAATAATAATAATAATAATATTAATAATAATAATAATAATAATAATAATAAGAATAATATGAATAATAATAAGAATAATAAGAACAATTGTAATATTAATAATAAGAATTATATGTATAATAAGAATAATAAGAATAATAATAAGAATAACAAGAAAACAATTAGAATAATAAGATTAATAAGAATAATAAGAATAATAATAACAATAATAACAACAATAATAATAATAATAATAATAATAATAATAATAATAATAATAAGAATAAGAATAATAACAATAAGAATAATAATAAGAATAGTAATAAGAATAATAATAAGAATATTAAGAATTATAAGAATAATGAAAATATGAATATTAATAATAATAATAATAATATGAATAATAGGAATAATAAGAATAATAAGAAGAATAGGAACAATAATATGATTAATAATAAGAATTATACGAATCATAAGAATAATAATAATAATAATAAGAATGATAACTATAAAAAGAATAATAATAAGAATAATAATAAGAGTGATAACAATAATAAGTATAATAAAAATAATAAGAATAATAAGAATAATAATTAGAATAATAAGAGTAATAAGGATAATAAGAAAAACAATAACAATAATTATAACAACAACAATAAAAATAATAAAATAATAATAATAATAGTAATAATAAGTATAATATGAATAAGAAGAAAAATAATAAGATAAATAATAAGAATATTAAAAATGATAAGAACAATAATGAGAATAATAATAAGAATTATACGATTAATAAGAATAATAAAAATAATAATTTGAATATTAATAAGAATAGGAACTTTAGTAATGAGAATAATAAGAGCAAAAAGAATAATAATAATAAGAACAGTAATAATAATAGGAATAATAACAATAATAAGAATAATAAGAAAAATAATAAGAATAATAATAAGATTAATGGGAATAATAATAATAATAATAATAAGAATAATAAGAATAATAAGAATAATAAGAATATTAAGAACAATTATAAGATTAATAATGAGAATAGTAAGAATAATAAGAATAATATGAATAATAATAAGAATAATTAGAATATTGGGAATAATAATACTAATAAGAATAATAAGAACAATAATATGATTAACAATAAGTATTATACGAATAATAAGTATAATAAGAATAATGATAAGAATAATAATAAGAATAATAAGAAAAATAAGAATAATAAGAATGGTAATGAAAATAATAAGAACAATAAGAATAATAATAAGGATATTAAGAATTATAAGAATAAAAAGACTAATAACAAGAATAATAATAAGAATAATAAGTATAGTAGGAATGATAAGATTATTAAGAATTATAATAATAATGAGAATAATAATAGTAATAAGAATAATAATAGGAATGATAAAAATAATAAGAATAGTAATAATAATACTAAGAATAATAGGAATAATAAGAATAATAAGAATAATAGGAACAATAATAAGATTAATATTAAGAATTATAATAATAATAAATATAAGAGGAATAATAAAAAGTATAATAAGAATAATGAGAATAATAAGAATATTAAGAGCAATAATAAGATTAATAATAAGAATAGTAAGAATAATAA
>NC_060974.1:922500-925000 GCF_910589235.1 Vespa crabro
AATAGTAAGAATAATAAGAGCAATAGAAGATTAATAACATGAATAATAAGAATAATAATAAGAATAATAATTAGAATAATAAGAATAATAAAAATAAAAAGAATAATTAGAATAATAATAAGAATAATAATAAGAATAATAAGAATAATAATAAGAATAATAATAAGAATAATAAGAATAATGAGAATAATGAGAATAATAATAATAGTAAGAATGATAAATATAATGAGAACAATAAAAAGATTAATAACAATAATAATAAGAACAACAAGAATAATAATAAGAATATTAAGAATTTTAAGAATAATGAGAATGATAATAATAATAATAATAATAATAATAATAATAATAATAACAGGAATAATAATAACAATAATAATAAGAATAATAAAAATAATAAGAATAATAAGAATAATAATAAGAATAATAAGTATAATAATAAGTATAATAAGAATAATAAGAATAATAAGAACAATAATAAGATTAGTAATAAGAATAATCAGAATAATAAGAACAATAATAAGATTAATAATGAGAATTATACGAATAATAAGAATAATAAGAATAACAATAAGAATAATAAGTATAATAATAAGTATAATAATAAGAATAATCAGAATAATAAGAACAATAATAAGATTAATAATGAGTATTATACGAATAATAAGCATAATAAGAATAATAATAAGAATATTAAGAATTATAAGGATAATGAGTATAATAATAATAATAAGAATAATAATAGGAATAAAAATAATAATAATAATAATAATAATAATAATAATAATAAAAATAATAATATTAATAATAATAATAATAATAATCTGATTAGTAAGAATAATAAGAACAATAAGAACAATAATAAGATTAATAATAATAATATCAAGAATAATAAGATCAATAATAGGATTAAAAATAAGAATTATTCGATTAATAAGAATAATAAAAATAATAATATGAATAATAATAAGAATAATAAGAATAGTAATGAGATTAATAAGAGCAATAAGAATAATAATAAGAATATTAAGTATTAAAAGAATATTAAGAATTGTAACAAGTATAATAATAATAATAATAAGAATAATAGGAATGATAAGAATATTAAGAAAAATAATAAGAATAATAATAAGAATAATAAGAGCAAAAAGAATAATAATTAGAATATTAAGAATAATAAGGATAATAAGAATAATAATAAGAATGATATTAAGAATAATAAGAATAATCAGGAAAATAATAAGATTAATAATAAGAATAATGAGAATAATAAGGACAATAATAAGTTTAATAATAAGAATTATACGAATAATAAGAATAATAAGAATAATAATAAGAATAATAAGAATAACAATTAGAATAATAAGAATAATATGAATAATAAGAACAATAATATGATTAATAATAAGAATAATATGAAAAATAAGAACAATAAAATGATTAATAATAACAATAATATGATTAATAAGAATAATAATAAGAATAATAAGTTCAATAAGAATAATAATAAGAATATGAAGAATTATAATAATAATAAGAGTAACAGGAATAATAAGACTAATTAGAATAATAATAAGAAAAATAATAATAGTAATAATATGAATAATAGGAATGAAAAGATTAGTGAGAATAATAATAGGAATAATAATAAGAAAAATAAGAATAATAAGAACAATAATAAAATTAATAATAAGAATAATAAGAATAATAAGAACAATAATAAGATAAGTAATAAAAATAAAAAAAATAATAAGAAAAATAAGAATAATAGTAAGAATATTAAGAATTATAAGAATAATAGGAATAATAATAGGAACAATAAGATTAATAATAAGAATATTAAAAATTATAAAAATAATAAGAATATTAATAATAATAATAATAATAATAATAATAGGAAAAATTATAACAATCATAATAAGAATAATAAGAACAATAATTAGATTAGTATTAAGAATAATGAGAATAATAAGAACAATAATATGATCAATAATAAGAATTATTCGAATAATATGAATAATAAGAATAATAATAAGAATAATAAGAACAATAAGAACTATAAGAACAATAATATGATTAATAATAAGAATAATATGAAAAATAATAACAATAAAATGATTAATCATAAGAATAATAAGATTAATAAGAATAATAATAAGAATAAGAAGAAAAATAAAAATAATAATAAGAATATTAAGAATTATAAAAATAATAAAAATAATAGGAATAATAAAAATAATAATAATAATAAGAACAATAAGAATAATAGTAAGAATAATAAGAATTATAAGAATAATAAGAACAACAATAAGATTAATAATATGAATTATAAGAATAATAAGATTAATAATAAGAATAATAATAAGAATAATAAGAATAACAATTAGAATCATAAGAATAATAAAAATAATAAGAACAATAATAATATTAATAATAATAACAATATGAATAATAAGAACAATAAAAATATTAATAATAAGAATAATAAGTATAATAATAA
>NC_060974.1:935000-942500 GCF_910589235.1 Vespa crabro
ATAAGAGCAAAAAGAATAATAATTCGAATATTAAGAATAATAAGAATAATAAGAATAATAATAAGAATAATAATAAGAATAATAAGAATAATAAGTACAATAATAAGATTAATAATAAGAATAATGAGAATAATAAGGGCAATAATAAGTTTAATAATAAGTATTATACGAATAATAAGAATAATAAGAATAATAATAAGAATAATAAGAATAACAATTAGAATAATAAGAATAATATGAATAATAAGAACAATAATATGATTAATAATAAGAATAATATGAAAAATAAGTACAATAAAATGATTAATAATAACAATAATATGATTAATAAGAATAATAATAAGAATAACAAGTACAATAAGAATAATAATAAGAATATGAAGAATTATAATAATAATAAGAGTAATAGGAATAATAAGAATAATTAAAATAATAATAAGAAAAATAATAATAGTAATAATATGAATAATAGGAATAAAAGATTAGTGAGAATAATAATAGGAATAATAATAAGAAAAATAAGAATAATAAGAACAATAATAAAAATAATAATAAGAATAATAAGAATAATAAGAACAATAATAACATAAGTAATAAGAATAAAAAAAATAATAAGAAAAATAAGAATAATAGTAAGAATATTAAGAATTATAAGAATAATAGGAATAATAATAGGAACAATAAGATTAATAATTAGAATATTAAAAATTATAAGAATAATGAGAATAATAATAATAATAATAATAATAAAAATATTAGGAAAAATTATAACAATCTAAATAAGAATAATAAGAACAATAATTAGATTACTATTAAGAATAATGAGAATAATAAGAACAATAATATGATCAATAATAAGAATTATTCGAATAATATGAATAATAAGAATAATAATAAGTATAATAATAAGAATAATAAGAATAATAATAAGAATAATAAGAATAATAATAAGAATAATAAGAACAATGAGAATAATAAGAATAATAAGAAAAATAATAAGATTAATAATAAGAATAATAGAATAATAGGAACAATAATAAGATTAAAGATAAGAATTATACGAATAATAAGAATAATAAGTATGATAAGCATAAGAATAATAATAAGAATATTAAGAATTATAAGAATAATAGGAATAATTATAAGAACAATAAGAATAATAATAAGAATATTAAGAATTATAAGAATTATGAGAATAATAATAATAATAAGAAGATTAATATGAATGATAAGAATAATAAGAATAATAATAAGAATAATAACTAGAATAATAGGAATCTTAGGAATAATAAGAATAAGAAGCATAATAAGAAGAATATCAAGAATTATAAGCATTATGATAATAGAAAGAATAATAAGAATAATAATAAGAATCATAACAATAATAAGAATAATAATAAGAATATTAAGAATTATAAGAATAATAAGAATAATAACAATAATAAGAATAATAATAGGAATGAAAAGAATAATAATAATAATAATAATAATTAAAATAACAAAAATAATAATAATAATAATAATAATAATAATAATAATAATAGTAATAATAATAATAATAATAATAATAATAATAATAATAATAATAATAATAATAATAATAATAATAAAAATAATAATAATGATAATAATAATAATGAGATTAGTAAGAATATTAATAAGAATCATAATAATAATAAGTATAATAATAAGTATAATAAGAATAATAATAAGAATAATAAGAATAGAAATAAGAATAAGACCAATAATAAGAATAATAATAAGAATAATAAGAATAATAAGAATTATAATAATAATAAGAATAAAAACAATAATAAGAATAATAATAAGAAAAATAAGAAAAAGAAGAATTATATTAAGAATATTAAGAATTTATAAGAAAAATGAGAATAATAATAATAATAAGAATAATAATAGGAATGAATGGAATAATAAGAATAATAATAAGAATATAATAAGAATAATAGGAATAATAGGAATGAAAAGAATAATAATAATAATATTAAGAATAATAAGAATAATAAGAATAATAAGAATAATAAGAATAATGATAAGAATAATAAGAATAATAAGAACAATAAGATTAATAACAAGAATGAAAGAATAATAAGTATAATAAAAATAGTAATAAGATTATTAAGAATTTTAAGAATAATGAGTATAAAAATTATAATAAGATTAAAAATAGTAATGAAAAGAATATTAATATTAATAATAATATAATAATAATAATAGTAATAATAATAATAATAATAATAATAATAATAATAATAATTAAACTGATAATAATAATAATGAGATTAGTAAGAATATTATTAAAATTAATAAGAATAATAAGTTTAATAATAAGCTTAATATGAATAATAAGAACAATAATAAGATTAATAATAAGAATAATAAGAATAATAATAAAAACAATAAGAGTAATAATAAGAATTTTAAGAATTATAAGAATAATATGAATAACAATAATAAGAAGAAGAATAATAGGAATGATCAGAATAATAAGAATAATAATAAGAATAATAATAAGAATAATAATTAGAATAATAGGAATAATAAGAATAATAAGAATAATAAGAACAATAATAAGATTAATAATAAGAATTATACGAATAATAAGAATAACTATAAGAATAATAAGAGTAATGAGAATAACAATATGAATAATAAGACTTAAAAGAATAATAAGAATAATAAGAATAATAATAAAAATAATAATAAGAATAATAAGAATAATAAGAATAATAAAAATAATAATAATAATAATAATAATAAAAATACTAATCTGATTAGTAAGAATAATAAGAACAATAAGAACAATAATATGATTAATAATAAGAATATCAAGAATAATAAGATCAATAATAGGATTAAAAATAAGAATTATACGATTAATAAGAATAATAAAAATAATAATATGAATAATAATAAGAATAATAAGAATAGTAATGAGATTAATCAGAACAATAAGAATAATAATAAGAATATTAAGTATTAAAAGAATATTAAGAATTGTAACAAGTATAATAATAATAATGATAAGAATATTAAGAAAAATAATAAGAATAATAATAAGAATAATAAGAGCAAAAAGAATAATAATTCGAATATTAAGAATAATAAGGATAATAAGAATAATAATAAGAATGATAATAAGAATAATAAGAATAATCAGAACAATAATAAGATTAATAATAAGAATAATGAGAATAATAAGGACAATAATAAGTTTAATAATAAGAATTAAACGAATAATAAGAATAATAAGAATAATAATAAGAATAATAAGAATAACAATTAGAATAATAAGAATAATATGTATAATAAGAACAATAATATGATTAATAATAAGAATAATATGAAAAATAAGAACAATAAAATGATTAATAATAACAATAATATGATTAATAAGAATAATAATAAGAATAATAAGTTCAATAAGAATAATAATAAGAATATGAAGAATTATAATAATAATATGAGTAATAGGAATAATAAGACTAATTAGAATAATAATAAGAAAAATAATAATAGTAATAATATGACAAATAGGAATGAAAAGATTAGTGAGAATAATAATAGCAATAATAATAAGAAAAATAAGAATAATAAGAACAATAATAAAATTAATAATAAGAATAATAAGAATAATAAGAACAATAATAAGATAAGTAATAAAAATAAAAAAAATAATAAGAAAAATAAGAATAATAGTAAGAATATTAAGAATTATAAGAATAATAGGAATAATAATAGGAACAATAAGATTAATAATAAGAATATTAAAAATTATAAGAATAATGAGAATAGTAATAATAATAATAATAATAATAATAGGAAAAATTATATCAACCTTAATAAGAATAATAAGAACAATAATTAGATTAGTATTAAGAATAATGAGAATAATAAGAACAATAATATGATCAATAATAAGAATTATTCGAATAATATGAATAATAAGAATAATAATAAGAATAATAATAAGAATAATAAGAATAATAATAATAATAACAGGAATAATAATAACAATAATAATAAGAATAATAAAAATAATAAGAATAATAAGAATAATAATAAGAATAATAAGTATAATAATAAGTATAATAAGAATAATAAGAATAATAAGAACAATAATAAGATTAGTATTAAGAATAATAAGAGTAAGAATAAGAATAATAAGTATAATAATATGTATAATAATAAGAATAATCAGAATAATAAGAACAATAATAAGTTTAATAATGAGTATTATACGAATAATATGCATAATAAGAATAATAATAAGAATAGTGAGAACAGTAAAAGATTATTAACAAAAATAATAAGAATAATTATAAGAATAATAATAAGAATAATAAGAACAATAAGAACAATAATATGATTAATAATAAGAATATCAAGAATAATAAGATCAATAATAGGATTAAAAATAAGAATTATACGATTAATAAGAATAATAAAAATAATAATATGAATAATAATAAGAATAATAAGAATAGTAATGAGATTAATCAGAACAATAAGAATAATAATAAGAATATTAAGTATTAAAAGAATATTAAGAATTGTAACAAGTATAATAATAATAATGATAAGAATATTAAGAAAAATAATAAGAATAATAATAAGAATAATAAGAGCAAAAAGAATAATAATTCGAATATTAAGAATAATAAGGATAATAAGAATAATAATAAGAATGATAATAAGAATAATAAGAATAATCAGAACAATAATAAGATTAATAATAAGAATAATGAGAATAATAAGGACAATAAAATGATTAATAATAACAATAATATGATTAATAAGAATAATAATAAGAATAATAAGTTCAATAAGAATAATAATAAGAATATGAAGAATTATAATAATAATATGAGTAATAGGAATAATAAGACTAATTAGAATAATAATAAGAAAAATAATAATAGTAATAATATGACAAATAGGAATGAAAAGATTAGTGAGAATAATAATAGCAATAATAATAAGAAAAATAAGAATAATAAGAACAATAATAAAATTAATAATAAGAATAATAAGAATAATAAGAACAATAATAAGATAAGTAATAAAAATAAAAAAAATAATAAGAAAAATAAGAATAATAGTAAGAATATTAAGAATTATAAGAATAAGAGGAATAATAATAGGAACAATAAGATTAATAATAAGAATATTAAAAATTATAAGAATAATGAGAATAGTAATAATAATAATAATAATAATAATAGGAAAAATTATATCAATCTTAATAAGAATAATAAGAACAATAATTAGATTAGTATTAAGAATAATGAGAATAATAAGAACAATAATATGATCAATAATAAGAATTATTCGAATAATATGAATAATAAGAATAATAATAAGAATAATAATAAGAATAATAAGAATAATAATAAGAATAATAAGTATAATAATAAGAATAATAAGAACAATAAGAATTATAAGAACAATAGTATGATTAATAATAAGAATAATATGAAAAATAATAACAATAAAATGACTAATCATAAGAATAATAAGATTAATAAGAATAAGAATAACAATAAGAACAATAAGAATAATAATAAGAATATTAAAAATTATATGGATAATGAAAATAATAATAATAATAATAATAAGAATAATAAGAACAACAATAAGATTAATAATAAGAATTATAAGAATAATAAGATTAATAATAAGAATAATAATAAGAATAATAAGAATAACAATTAGAATCATAAGAATAATAAAAATAATAAGAACAATAATAATATTAATAATAAGAATAATAAGTATAATAATAACAATAAAAGGATTAATAGCAAGAATAATAAGAATAATAAAGACAATAATAGGATTAATAATAAGAATAATAAGAAAAATGAGAACAGTAAAAGATTATTAACAAAAATAATAAGAATAATTATAAGAATAATAATAAGAATAATAAGAATAATAAAAATAAAAAGAATAATAAGAACAATAAGAATAATAATAAGAAAAATAATAAGTATAATAAGAATAATAGGAATAATAAGAATAATAAGAATAATAAGAATAATAAAAACAATAATAAGATTAATAATGAGTATTATACGAATAATAAGAATAATTAGAATAATAAGAATAATAACAATAATAATAACAATAATAATAAAAATAAAGATAATAATATGAATAATAAGAATAATAAGAATAATATGAATAATTATAAGAATAATTGTAATAATAAAAATTATAAGAACAATAATAATAATATTAATAATAATAATAATAATAATAATAATAATAATAATAATAATAATAACAAAAAGCATATTAAAAATAATAATAATAATAATAATAATAATAATAATAATAATAAGAAAAGTAAGAATCATAAGAATTAAAAGAATAATAAAAATCATAATATTACTATGAATAATATGAATAATAATAAGAATAATGGGAACAATAAGGATAGTAATAAGAATAATCAGAATAATACCAATAATAATAATAAGAATAATAATAATAGTCAGAATAATAAGAAAAGTAAGAAAAATAATAAGAATAATAAGAATAAGACTAATAATAATAATAAGACGAATAATAATAAGAGAAATAATAATAACAATAATAATAATAATTGTAATAAGTATAATAAGAATAATAATTATATTAATAAGAATAATAATAATAATACGAATAATAATAATAATAATAAGAATAAAAAGAATGAGAATAATAAAAATAATAAGAGGAATAACAAGAATATTAATTATAATAATAATAATAATAATAATAATAATAATAATAATATAAATAAATAATAGTAATAATAATAATATGAATAATAATAATAAGAATAAAATTAATATTATTAAAAATAATTATAAGAATAATAAGAATAATAAGAATAATAAGAATAATAATAACAATAATAAGAATAGTAGGAATCAAAAGAATATTAAGGATAATAATATTAATAAGAATCATAAGAATAATAATAATAAAAGTAATTATAATAATGATAAGAATAATAAGAATAATAAGAATAACAATAATAAGATTAATAATAAGAATTATACGAATAATAATAATAATAATAATAATAATAATAATAATAATAATAATAATAATAATAATAATAATAATTACAAAAAGCATAATAAAATTAATAATAAAAATAATAATAATAATAATAAATATATAATAATTATAATGATAATAATAATAATAATGATGCTGATAATATTAATAATCATACAAATAAGAATAATATGATTAATAAGAATATAAGAATACTATGAATAATAAGAATAATAATAAGTAGTATAAGTATAATAATAATATGAATAATAATGATAATAAGAATCATATGAATAATAATAATACTAATAATTATAATAATGATAATAATAATATTAAAAATAAAATTAGTAGTAATAATAATAATATTAATAAAAATAATAATAATAATAAGAATAAGAAAAAGAGTATTAAGAATCAAAAGAATAT
>NC_060974.1:947500-950000 GCF_910589235.1 Vespa crabro
AGAATAATAAGAATAATAATAAGAATAATAAGAACAATAAGAATTATAAGAACAATAATATGATTAATAATAAGAATAATATGAAAAATAATAACAATAAAATGATTAATCATAAGAATAATAAGATTAATAAGAATAATAATAAGAATAAGAAGAAAAATAAAAATAATAATAAGAATATTAAGAATTATAAAAATAATAAGAATAATAAGAATAATAAAAATAAAAAGAATAATAAGAACAATAAGAATAATAATAAGAAAAATAATAAGTATAATAAGAATAATAGGAATAATAAGAATAATAAGAATAATAAGAATAATAAAAACAATAATAAGATTAATAATGAGTATTATACGAATAATAAGAATAATTAGAATAATAAGAATAATAACAATAATAATAACAATAATAATAAAAATAAAGATAATAATAAGAATAATAAGAATAATAAGAATAATATGAATAATTATAAGAATAATTGTAATAATAAAAATTATAAGAACAATAATAGTAATAATAATAATAATAATAATAATAATAATAATAACAAAAAGCATATTAAAAATAATAATAATAATAATAATAATAATAATAATAATAATAATAATAAGAAAAGTAAGAATCATAAGAATTAAAAGAATAATAAAAATCATAATATTACTATGAATAATATGAATAATAATAAGAATAATGGGAACAATAAGGATAGTAATAAGAATAATCAGAATAATACCAATAATAATAATAAGAATAATAATAATAGTCAGAATAATAAGAAAAGTAAGAAAAATAATAAGAATAATAAGAATAAGACTAATAATAATAATAAGACGAATAATAATAAGAGAAATAATAATAACAATAATAATAATAATTGTAATAAGTATAATAAGAATAATAATTATATTAATAAAAATAATAATAATAAAACGAATAATAATAATAATAATAAGAATAAAAAGAATAAGAATAATAAAAATAATAAGAGGAATAACAAGAATATTAATTATAATAATAATAATAATAATAATAATAATAATAATAATATAAATAAATAATAGTAATAATAATAATATGAATAATAATAATAAGAATAAAATTAATATTATTAAAAATAATTATAAGAATAATAAGAATAATAAGAATAATAATAACAATAATAAGAATAGTAGGAATCAAAAGAATATTAAGGATAATAATATTAATAAGAATCATAAGAATAATAATAATAAAAGTAATTATAATAATGATAAGAATAATAAGAATAATAAGAATAACAATAATAAGATTAATAATAAGAATTATACGAATAATAATAATAATAATAATAATAATAATAATAATAATAATAATAATAATAATAATAATAATAATTACAAAAAGCATAATAAAATTAATAATAAAAATAATAATAATAATAATAAATATATAATAATTATAATGATAATAATAATAATAATGATGCTGATAATATTAATAATCATACAAATAAGAATAATATGATTAATAAGAATATAAGAATACTATGAATAATAAGAATAATAATAAGTAGTATAAGTATAATAATAATATGAATAATAATGATAATAAGAATCATATGAATAATAATAATACTAATAATTATAATAATGATAATAATAATATTAAAAATAAAATTAGTAGTAATAATAATAATATTAATAAAAATAATAATAATAATAAGAATAAGAAAAAGAGTATTAAGAATCAAAAGAATATTAAGGATAATTAGATTAATTAGAATAATAGGAATAATAGTAAGAATAATAATAATACTAATAGTAATAATTATAGTAATAATAACAATAAGAATATTAATAAGAATAATAACAATAAGAAGAATATTAAGAATCATAAGAACAATAAGATAATAAAAATAATAATATGTTTAATAACATTAATAAGAATAATAAGAATAGTAATAAGAATAATAATAAGAATAATATTAATAATGATAATAATAAATATAATTATAAGTATAATAATAATAATTATATTAATAATAATAATATTACTAATAGGAATAATAGTAATAAGAATAATTATAATAAGATTAATAATAATTATATGCATAACAATAATAATAATAAGAATAATAAAAGAAATATTATTAATAATAAGAATAATAATTATAATAATAATAATAATATTAAAAAAAAAAAAAAAATAATAATAATAATAATAATAATAATAATAATAATATGAATAATAATAATAATAATAATAACTATAATAAGAATAGTAAGATGAAAAATAAGAATAATAAAAAGAATAATAAGAATAATAAGAATAACAAGAATGATAATAATAATAATAAAAATAATAATAATAATAATAATAATAAAAATAATTATAATATTAATAAGAATTATAATAATAGTAATAATAAGAATATACATAATTATAATAAGAATAATAAGAATATTAGGAGTAATAAAAATAATAATAAGAACAAGAAGAATAATATAAATTATAATAA
>NC_060974.1:952500-960000 GCF_910589235.1 Vespa crabro
TAAGAATAATAATAAGAATAATAATAATAATGAGAATAATAAGAACTATAATAAGATTAATAATAAGAATTATAAGAATAATAATAGGAATGATAATAATTATAATAATAATAACAATTATAGTAATAATAATAATAATAATAATGAGAATAGTAAGAATAATAAAAATATTAATAAGAATAATAAGAATAATAATAAGAATAATAATTATAGTAATTAGAATAATAAGAATAATAATAAGTATAATAAGAATAATAAAATAATATAATAATAAGAATAATAAGAATAATAAGAATAATAACAATAATAAGAATTATAATAAGATTATTAAGAGTTATAAGAATAATGAGTATAATAATAATAATAAGAATAATAGTAAGAATAATGATAAGAATAATTAGAATTATAAGAATAATAATAAGAATAATTAGAATAATAAGATTAATAATAAGAATAATAAGAACAATAAGAAAAATAATAAGAATATTATGAATTATAAGAATAATAATAAGAATAATAAGAATAATAGGAATAATAATAAGAACTATAAGAAAAATAATAAGAATATTAAGAATTATTAGAATAATAATAATAATAATAATAATAAGAATAATATGAATGAAAAGAATAATAAGAATAATAATAAGAATATTAACAATTATAAGCATAATCAGAATAATAATAATAAGAATAAAAATAGGAATGATATTAATAATAATATTAATAATAATAATTATAATAATAATAATAATAATAATGAGAACAGTAAGAATAATAAGAACAATAATAAGATTAATAATAAGAATTATACGATTAATAAGAATAATAAAAATAATAATATGAATAATAATAAGAATAACAAAAATAGAAATGAGAATAATAAGAACAATAAGAATAATAATACGAATATTAAGAATTAAAAGAATATTAAGAATTGTAACAAGTATAATAATAATAATAATAAGAATAATAGGAATGATAAGAATATTAAGAAAAATAATAAGAATAATAATAAGAATAATAAGAGCAAAAAGAATAATAATTCGAATATTAAGAATAATAAGAATAATAAGAATAATAAGAATAATAATAAGAATAATAATAAGAATAATAAGAATAATAAGAACAATAATAAGATTAATAATAAGAATAATGAGAATAATAAGGGCAATAATAAGTTTAATAATAAGTATTATACGAATAATAAGAATAATAAGAATAATAATAAGAATAATAATAAGAATAATAAGAATAACAATTAGAATAATACGAATAATATGAATAATAAGAACAATAATATGATTAATAATAAGAATAATATGAAAAATAAGAACAATAAAATGATTAATAATAACAATAATATGATTAATAAGAATAATAATAAGAATAATAAGTACAATAAGAATAATAATAAGAATATGAAGAATTATTATAATAATAAGAGTAATTAAATAAGGAATAATAAGACTAATTAAAATAATAATAAGAAAAATAATAATAGTAATAATATGAATAATAGGAATGAAAAGATTAGTGAGAATAATAATAGGAATAATAATAAGAAAAATAAGAATAATAAGAACAATAATAAAATTAATAATAAGAATAATAAGAATAATAAGAACAATAATAACATAAGTAATAAGAATAAAAAAAATAATAAGAAAAATAAGAATAATAGTAAGAATATTAAGAATTATAAGAATAATAGGAATAATAATAGGAACAATAAGATTAATAATAAGAATATTAAAAATTATAAGAATAAAGAGAATAATAATAATAATAATAATAATATTAATAATAATAGGAAAAATTATATCAATCTTAATAAGAATAATAAGAACAATAATTAGATTAGTATTAAGAATAATGAGAATAATAAGAACAATAATATGATCAATAATAAGAATTATTCGAATAATATGAATAATAAGAATAATAATAAGAATAATAATAAGAATAATAAGAATAATAATAAGAATATAAATAATAATAATAAGAATAATAAGAACAATGAGAATAATAAGAATAATAAGAAAAATAATAAGATTAATAATAAGAATAATAGAATAATAGGAACAATAATAAGATTAAAGATAAGAATTATACGAATAATAAGAATAAAAATTATGATAAGCATAAGAATAATAATAAGAATATTAAGAATTATAAGAATAATAGGAATAATTATAAGAACAATAAGAATAATAATAAGAATATTAAGAATTATAAGAATTATGAGAATAATAATAATAATAAGAAGAATAATATGAATGATAAGAATAGTAAGAATAATAATAAGAATAATAACTAGAATAATAGGAATCTTAGGAATAATAAGTATAAGAAGCATAATAATAAGAATATCAAGAATTATAAGCATAATGATAATAGAAAGAATAATAAGAATAATAATAAGAATCATATCAATAATAAGAATAATAATAAGAATATTAAGAATTATAAGAATAATAATAATAATAACAATAATAACAATAATAATAGGAATGAAAAGAATAATAACAATAATAATAATAATTAAAATAACAAAAATAATAATAATAATAATAATAATAATAATAATAATAATAGTAATAATAATACTAATAATAATAATAATAATAATAATAATAATAATAATAATAATAATAATAATGATAATAATAATAATGAGATTAGTAAGAATATTAATAAGAATCATAAGAATAATAAGTATAATAATAAGTATAATAAGAATAATAATAAGAATAATAAGAATAATAATAAGAATAAGGCCAATAATAAGAATAATAATAAGAATAATAAGAATAATAAGAATTATAATAATAATAAGAATAAAAACAATAATAAGAATAATAATAAGAAAAATAAGAAAAAGAAGAATTATATTAAGAATATTAAGAATTTATAAGAATAATGAGAATAATAATAATAATAAGAATAATAATAGGAATGAATGGAATAATAAGAATAATAATAAGAATATAATAAGAATAATAGGAATAATAGGAATGAAAAGAATAATAATAAGAATAATAAGAATAATAAGAATAATAAGAATAATAAGAATAATGATAAGAATAATAAGAATAATAAGAATTATAAGAATAATAAGAAGAATAATATGAACAATAAGAAAAATAATAAGAATATTAATAATTATAACAATAATAAGAATAAAAATAACAACAAGAATAATAATTAGAATGAAAAGAATAATAAGAATTATATTAAGAATAATAAGAATAGAAGAACAATTATAAGATTAATAATAAGAATCACACAAACAATAAGAATAATAATAAGAAAACTAAGAATTTTAAGAATAATGAGATTAATAATAAAGATAAGAATAATAATAGGAATGAAAATAATAATAATAATAATAATAATTATACTGGTAATAATAATAATGAGATTAGTAAGAATATTATTAAGATTAATAAGAATAATAAATTTAATAATAAGAATAATAAGAATAATAAGAACAATATAAAGATTAATAGTAAGAATAATAAGAATAATAAGAACAATATTAAGATTAATAATAAGAATTATAAGAATAATAAGAACAATAATAAGAATAATAATAAGAATAATAAGAATAATAATAAGAATAATAAGAATAATAAGAATAATAATAAGAAAATTAAGAACAATAAGAATAATAATAAGAATAATAAGAAAAATAATAAGAATAATAAGAATAATAAAAATAATAATAAGAATAATAAGAATAATAAGTATAATAATAAGAATAATAAGAATAATAAGTATAATAATAAGAATAATAAGAACAACAATAAGATTAATAATAAGAATGATAAGAATAATAACAATAATAAGAATAATAATAAGAATATTAAGTATTATAAGAATAATAGGAATAATAATAATAATAATAATAATAATAATAATGAGATTACTAAGAAGAATAAGAATAATAAGAACAATAATAAGATTAATAATAAGAATATTATGAATAATAAGATCAATAATAGGATTAAAAATAAGAATTATACGATTAATAAGAATAATGAAAATAATAATATGAATAATAATAAGATTAATAAGAACAATAAGCATAATAATAAGAATATTACGAATTATAAGAATAATGAGAATAATAATAATAATAAGAATAATAATAGGAATGAAAAGAATAATAAGAATACTAATAAGAATAATAATAAGAATAATAAGAATAATAAGAATAATAGGAATAATAATTAGAATTATACGAATAATAAGTATAATAAGAATAACAATAAGAATAATTATAAGAATAACAAGAATTATAAGAATAATTAGAATAATAATAATTATAAGAATAATAATAGTAATGTTAAGAATAATAAGAATGATAATAACAATCATAATAAGAATAATAAGAATAATAAGAATAATAATAATTATAATAATAAGAATAATAGGAATAATAAGAACAATAATAAGATTAGTATTAAGAATAACGAGAATAATAAGAACAATAATATAATTATTAATAAGAATAATATGAACAATAATAAGATAAGTAATAAAAATAAAAGAATATTAAGAACAATAAGGATAATAGTAAGAATATTAAGAATTATAAGAATTATAGGAATAATAATAAGAAAAATAAGAATAATAATAAGAATATTAAAAATTATAAGAATAATGAGAATAATAATAATAATTATAATAATAATAATAATAATAGGAATAATTATAACAATCTAAATAAGAATAATAAGAATAATAAGAATAATAAGAATAATAAGAATAACAAGAATAATAATAAGTTTAATAATAAGAATAATAAGAACAATAATAAGATTAATAATAAGAATAATAAGATTAATAAGAATAATGGTAAAATAATGACATGAATAATAAGAATAATAATGAGAATAATAATAAGAATATTAAAAATAATAAAAATTAAAAGAATAATAAGAAAAATAAGAATAATAGTAAGAATAATAAGAATTATAAGAATAATAGGAATATTAATAAGAACTGTAAGAATAATAATAAGAATATTAAAAATTATAAGAATAGTGAGAATAATAATAAGAATAATAAAAAAAATAAGTATAATAATAAGAATAATAGGAATTATAATAATAACAAGATTAATAGGAATAATAAGAATAATAAGAATAATAAGAACAATAAGAATAATAGTAATAATAATAAGAATAATAAGAATAATAAGAATAATAAGAATAATAATAAGAACAATAATAATATTAAGGAAATTAAAAATTATATGAATAATGAGAATAATAATAATAATAATAATAATAATAAGAATAATATGAACAATAATAAGATTAATAATAAGAATTATGAGAATAATAAGAATAATAAGAATAATAATAAGAATAAAAATAAGAATAATAAGAATAACAATTAAAATAATAAGAGTAATATGAATAATAAGAACAATAAAATAATTAATAATAATAATAATAATAATAATATGAATAATAAGAATTATATGAATAATAAGAATAATAATAAGAATAATAAGAACAATAAGAATAATAATAAGAATAATAAGAATTATAAGAATAATAATAAGAATAACAAGAATAACAATTAGAAAAATAAGAATAATAAGAATAATAAGAATAATAATATGATTAATAATAAGAATAATATGAAAAATAAAAACAATAAAATGATTAATAATAAGAATAATAAGAACAATGAGAATAATAATAAAAATATTAGGCATTATATGCATAATGAGAATAATTATAAAAACAATAAGAATAATAATAAGATTATTAAGAATTATATAAATAACGAGAATAACAATAATAATAAGAACAATAAGAGAAATGATAAGTATAAAAAGAACAATAATAAGAATAATAATAAGAATGATAACAATAATAATAATATAATAATAATAATACTAATAATAATAAGAATAATAATAATAACAAATAGAATAATAATAAGACTAATAATAAGAATAATAATAAGATTAAAAGAACAAATAATATGATTAATAATAAGAATTATACGAATCGTAAGAATAATAATAAGACTAATAAGAATAATAAGAATAATAAGAATAATAATAAGAATAATAAGAATAATAAGAATAATAAGAACAATAATAAGATTAATAATAAGAATAATAAGAAAAGTGAGAACAATAATTTGAATAGAAATAAGAAGAATCAGAATAATAAGAACAATGATAATATTAATAATAAGAATTATATGTATAAGAAGAATAATAAGTATAATAATATGAATAGTAATAGGAATAACAAGAATAACAATTAGAATAATAAGAACAATAAGAATAATAATAAGAATATAAAGAATTGTAAGAATAATGAGAATAATAATAATAATAAAAATCGTAATAGGAATGATAAGAATAATGAGAATAATAATAAGAATAATAATAAGAATAATAAGAATAACAGGAATAATAAGAATAATAAGAATAATAAGAAGAAATATATGATTAATAATAAGAATTATACGATTCATAAGAATCATAAGAATAATTGAATATTAATAAGAATAATAAGAATAAGAAGAACAATAATAAGATTAGTAATAAGAATAATAAGAGTAATATGAACAATAATAATATTAATAATAAGAATTATATGAATAATAAGAAGAATAAGAATAATAAGAATAATAATAAAAATAATAATAACAATAATAATAATAATAAGAATAATAATAATAATAATATTAATAATAATAATAATAATAATAAGAAGAAGAAGAATAATATGAATAATAATAAGAATAATAAGAACAATTGTAATATTAATAATAAGAATTATATGTATAATAAGAATAATAAGAATAATAATAAGAATAACAAGAAAACAATTAGAATAATAAGATTAATAAGAATAATAAGAATAATAATAACAATAATAACAACAATAATAATAATAATAATAATAATAATAATAATAATAATAATAATAATAATAATAATAATAAGAATAAGAATAATAACAATAAGAATAATAATAAGAAAAGTAATAAGAATAATAATAAGAATATTAAGAATTATAAGAATAATGAAAATATTAATATTAATAATAATAATAATAATATGAATAATAGGAATAATAAGAATAATAAGAAGAATAGGAACAATAATATGATTAATAATAAGAATTATACGAATCATAAGAATAATAATAATAATAATAAGAATGATAACTATAAAAAGAATAATAATAAGAATAATAATAAGAGTGATAACAATAATAGGTATAATAAAAATAATAAGAATAATAAGAATAATTATTAGAATAATAAGAGTAATGAGGATAATAAGAAAAACAATAACAATAATTATAACAACAACAATAAAAATAATAAAATAATAATAATAATAGTAATAATAAGTATAATATGAATAAGAAGAAAAATAATAAGATAAATAATAAGAATATTAAAAATGATAAGAACAATAATGAGAATAATAATAAGAATTATACGATTAATAAGAAT
>NC_060974.1:965000-992500 GCF_910589235.1 Vespa crabro
ATAATAAGAATTATACGAATAATAAGAATAATAAGAATAATAATAAGAATAATAAGTATAATAAGAACAATAAGAATAATAATATGAATAATGAGAATAATAAGAATAATCGGAACAATAATAAGATTAATAATAAGAAAAATAGAATAATATGAACAATAGTAGGATTAATAATAAGAAAAAATTAGAAAAATAAGAACAATAATATGATTAAATATAAGAATTATACGAATAATAAGAATAATGAGAATAAGAATAAGAATATTGAGGACAATAGGAATAATAATAAGAAAATTAAGAATAATAGGAATAATAATAAGAACAATAAGAATAATAATGAGAATATTAAGAATTATAAGCATAGTGAGAATAGAAAAAATAATAAGTATAATAATAAGTAACATAACAATAATAAGAAAAATAATAAGAATATTAAGAATTATAAGAATAATGAGTATAATAAAAATAATAATAAGAATAATAAGAATAATAAGTATAATAATAAGAATAATAAGAATAATAATAAGAATATTACGAATAATAAGAGTAATAAGAACAATAATAAGATTAATAATAAGAATAATAAGAATAATTACAAAAATAAGAATCATAATATGAATGTTAAGTATTATAAGAATAATGCGAATAATAATAATAAGAAGAAGAATAATAGGAGTGATAAGAATAAGAGGAATAATAGTAAGTATAATAACTAGAATAATAGGAATAATAGGAATAATAGGAATAATAAGAATAATAAGTATAATAAGAACAATAATAAGATTAATAATAACAATTATACGAATAATAAGAATAACAAGAGTAATAATAAGAAAAATAATAAGAACAATAAGAATAATATGAATAATAAAAATAAGAAGAATATTAATATGAATAATAAGAATAATAAGAAGAATAATAAGATTAATAATAAGAATAATAATAATAATAATAATAATAATAATAATAATAATAAGAATGATAACAATAATAGGAATAATAAGAATAAGAAGAATAATAAGAACATTAATCAGATTAATAATAAGAATTATACGAATAAAAAATATAAGAAGAATAATAATAAGTACAATAAGAACAATAAGAACAATAAGAATAATAATAAGAATAATGAGAATAATAAGAATAATAAGAACACTAATAAGATTAATAAGAATAATAAGATTAATAACTATAATAAGAATAATAATAAGAATAATAAGAAAAAGAAGTATAATAATAGGAATATTAAGAATTATAAGAAAAATAAGAATTATAATAAGAAAAATAAGAATAATAATAAGAATATTAAGAATTATAATAATAATGAGAATAATAATTATAATAAGAATAATAATAGGAATGATAAAAATAATTAGAATAATAATAAGAATAATAAGAATAATAGGAATAATAAGAATAAGATGAATAATAACAACACAAATCAGATTAATAATAAGAATTATAAGAATAATAAGAATAATAATAAAAATAATAAGAATAATAATAAGAATAATAATAAGATTAATAAAAACCATAAGAATAATAATAAGAACATTAAGAATTATAAGAACAATGAGAATATTAATAATAATAAAATTAATAATAGGAATGATAAGTATAATAATAATAATAATAAGATTAATAATAAGAATTATACGAATAATAAGAATAATTAGAATAATAATAAGAATAATAGTAATAATAATAATAAGAATAATAAGAATGAAGAGAATAGTAAGAATAATAATAAGAATAATAAGAATAATAATAAGAATATTAAGAATTATAAGAATAATGAGATAAAAATTAATAATAAGTATAATAATAGGAATGATAAGAATAATGAGGATAATAATAAGATTAGTAGTAAGAATAATAATAAGATAGTAAGAACAATAATAAGAACAATAAAAAGATTAATAATAAGAATAATAAGAATAAAAAGAACAATAAAAAGATTAATAAAACGAATGATAAGAATCATAAGAATAATAATATGAATAAGAATATGAATAATAAGTTTAATAAGAATAATAAGAATAATAACAATAATAATATGAAGAATAAGAATAATAAGTACAATAATAAGATTAATAATTAGAATTAGACGAATATTAAGATTAATAAGAACAATAATAAGATTAATAATATAAATTATATGAATGATAAGATTAATAAGAATAATAATAAGAATAATAAATAGAATAATAAGAATAATGAGAATAATAAGAATAACAATAACAATAATAATAACAACAACAATAATAATAATAATAATAATAATAATAAGAAGAAGAAGAAGAAGAAGAATATTAAGAATAATAAGAATAATAGGAATGATAAGAATAATAAGAATAATGACAATAATAAGAGTAATAAGAATAATAATAAGAAAAATAATAATAATAACAATAATAATAAGAATAATATTATGATTAAAAAGAACAATAAGAATAACAAGAAGAATATTAAGAATTATACGAATAATGAGAATAATAATAATAATAAGAATAATAATTGGAATGATAAGAAAAATAAGTGTAATAATAAGAATAATAATAAGAATAATGAGAATAATAGGAATAATAAGAATAATAAGAGTAATAAAAACAATAATAATATTTCTATTAAGAATTATACGAATAATAAGAAAAGTAAGAACAATAAGAAGATTAATAATAAGTATAATAAGAATAATATGAAAAATAATAAGATTATTAATAATAATTATACGAATAATAAGAATATTAAGAAGAATAAGAACAATAATAACAATAAAAATAACAATAATAATAATAATAATAATAATAATAATAATAGGAAAAATAATAATAAGAATAATAATAAGAATAATAATATGATTAAAAAGAACAATAAGAATGACAATAAGAATATTAAGAATTATAAAAATAATGAGAATAATAATAATATCAAGAATAGTAATAGGAATGTTAAGAATAATAAGAATAATAGTAAGAATATTAATAAGAATAAAAAGAACAATTGGAATAATAAGAATAATGAGAATAATAAGAACAATAAAAAGATTAATAATAAGAATGATATGAATAATAAAAATAACAATATGAATAATAATAAGTATAGTAAGAATAATGAGAATAATAAGAATAATAATAAGAATAATAAGATTAATTAGAATAATAAGAACAATAATATGAATAATAATTAGAATGATAAGAATAATAAGTACAATAAAAAGATTAATAATAAGTATAATAAGATTAATAGGAATAATAAGAATAATAAGAATGATATGAACAATAATAAGATTAATAATAAGAATAATAAGAATAATAAGAATTACAAGAATAATAATAAGAACAATTAGAACAATAAGAATAATAATAAGAATAATATGAATAATAAGAATAATAAGAACTTTAATAAGATTAATAATAAGAATAATAAGAATAATAAGAATAATAAGAACAATAATAAGATTAATAATAATATATATAAGAATATTAAGAATAATAAGAATAATAATAAGAATAATAAGAATAATAATAAGATTATTAATAAGAATAATAAAAATAATAATAAGAACAATAAGACCAATAAGAATAATAATGAATATTGTGATTAATAATAATAATAATAATAATAATAATAATAATAATAAGAATAATAGGATAATAAGAATGATAAGAATAATAAGAACAATAATAAGATTAATAATAAGAATATTAAGAATTATAAGAATAAGAAGAATAAATATAAGAACAATAAGAATAATAATAAGAATATTAACAATTATTGGAATGATGGGAATAATAATAATAATAAGAATAATAATTTGAATGATAAGAATAATAATAATAATAATAAGAATAATAATTTGAATGATAAGAATAATAATAATAATAAAAAGATTAATAATAAGAATAATAGAAATAATAGGAATATTAAGAAAAATAGGAATGAAGGAATAGTAAGAATAATGATAAGAGTAATAATAAGAATAATAAGAACAATAAGAAGAATAATAAGAATATTAAGAATTATAAGAATAATGAGAATAATAATTGTAACAAGAATAATAATAGGTATGATAAGAATAATAAGAATAATAATAAGAATAATAATTAGAATAATAATATGAATAGTCTGAATAATAGGAATAATAAGCATAAAAAGAAAAATTAGAACAATAATAAGAATAATAATAGGAATTATTAGAATAATATGAACAATAATTAAATTTTTAATAAGAATTATACGAATAATAAGGATAATTTGAATAATAATAAGAATTATAATAAGAATAATAATAAGAATAATAATAAGAATAATAAGAACAATAAGTATAATAATAAGAATATTAAGAATTATAAGAATAATGAGAATATTAATAATAATAAGAATAATAAAAAGAATAATAATAATAAGAAAAATAGGAATGAAAAGAATAGTAAAATAATAATAAGAATTATAATATGATAGTAAGAACAATAATAAGAACAATAAAAAGATTTAGAATAAGAATAATAAAAATAATATGAACAATAATTAGATTAATAATAAGAATTATACGAATAATAAGAATAACAAGAAGTACAATTAGAACAATAAGAATAATATTAATTATAATGATAATAATAAGAATAATAAGAACAATAAAAAGATTAATAAAAAGAATGATAAGAATAATAAGAATAATAAGAATAATAAGAATAATAAGAATAATAATATGAATAATAAGAATTATAAGTACAATAATAAGATTAATAATTAGAATTAGACGAATATTAAGATTAATAAGAAGAATTATACGAATAATAAGATTAATAAGAATAATAAGAATAAAGAGAATAATATTAAGACTAATAAGAATAATAAGAATAATAAGAATAATAAGAATAATAAGAATAATAAGAATAATAATAGGAATGTTAAGAATAAAAAGAATAATAATAAGTATAATAATATGAATAATAGGAATAATTGGAATAATATGAATAATAAGAATAATAAGAACTTTAATAAGATTAATAATAAGAATAATAAGAATAATAAGAACAATAATAAGATTAATAATAAGAATTATACGAATTATAAGAATAATTAGAATAATAATAAGAATAATAATAAGAATAAAAATAATAATAATAAGAATAATAGGAATGAAAAGAAGAGTAAGAATAATAATAAGAATGATAATAAGAATAATAAGAATAATAATAAGAATAATAAGAATAATAAGAATAATAATAACAATAATAAGATTTATAATGAGAATAATAAGAACAATAATAAGATTTATAATAAGAATAATAAGAATAATAAGAACAATAATAAGATTAATAAGAGTAATAATAAGAACAATAAATATAATAATAAGAATAATAATAAGATCAATAAGAACAATAAGAATAATAATAAGAATAATGAGAATAATAAGAATAATAAGAACAACATTAAGATGAATAATAAGAATAATAAGAATAATAATAACAATAATAAGATTAATAATAAGAATAATAAGAATAATAAGAACAATAATAAGATTAATAATAAGACTTATACGAATAATAAGAATAGTAAGAATAATAATGAGAGTGATAATAAGATTTATAGGAACAATAAGAATAATAATAAGAATAATAGGAGTAATAAGAATAATAAGAATAATAAGAATAATAATAATAATAATTAGAATAATAAGAATAATAAGAACAATAATAATAATAATAAGAATAATCAGAATAATAAGAATAATAAGAATAAGAATAACAATAATAATAACAACAATAATAATAATAATAAGAATAATAAAAACAATAAGAATAATAATTTGTATATTAAGAATTTTAAGAATAATGAGAATATTAATAATAATAAGGATAATAATAGGAATGATAAGAATAATAAGAATAATAAAAAGAATTATACGAATAATAAGGATAAATAGAATAATAATAGGAATAATAATAATAAGAATAATAATAATAAGAATAATAATAATAATAAGAATAATAGGAATGAAAAGAATAGAAAGAATAATAATAAGAATAATAATAAGATAAATAAGAACAATAAGAATAATAATAAGTATATTAAGAATTATAAGAATAATGAGAATAGAAAAAATAATAAGAATAATATTTAGAACCATAACAATAATAAGAATAATAATAAGAATATTAAGAATCATAAGAATAATGAGTATAATAATAATAATAAGAATAATAAGACTAATAAGTATAATAATAAGAATATTAAGTACAATAATAAGATTAATAATATGAATAATAAGAGTAATAAGGATAATAATAAGAATAAAAAGAACAATATGATTAATAACAAGAATGAAAGAATTATAAGAGTAATAATAGGATTAATAACATTAATTAGTATAATAATATGTATAATAAGAGTAATAATAAGAATAATACGAATAATAAGAATAATAAGAATAATAATAAGAATAATAGTAAGAATAATAAGTACAATAAGAATAATAATAAGAATATTAATTATTATAATAATAATAAGAATACTAGGAATAATAAGACTAATTTGAATAATAATAAGAAAAATAATAATAGTAATAATATGAATAATAGGAATGAAAAATTAGTGAGAATAATAATAGTAATAATAAGAAGAAAAATAAAAATAATAAGAACAATAATAAGATTAATAATAAGAATAATAAGAATAATCAGAACAATAATAAGATAAGTAATAAAAATAAAAAGAATAATAAGAACAATAAGAATAATAGTAAGAATATTAAGAATTGTAAGAATTATAGGAATAATAATAAGAACAATAAGAATAATATTAAGAATATTAATAATTATATGAATAATGAGAATAATAATAATAATAATAATAATAATAATAATAATAATAGGAATAATACTAACAAGCTTAATAAGAATAATAAGAATAATAAGAATAACAAGAATAATAATAAGTGTAATAATAAGAATAATAAGAAAAATAAGTATAATAAGAAGAATGTTAATAATTATAATAATAATAAGAATAATAGGAATAATAAGAATAATAAGAATAATAAGAACAATAAGAATAATAGTAAGAATAATAAGAATTATAAGAAAAATAAGAATAAGAATAAGAACAATAATAATAATAATAGGAATATTAAGAATTATATGAATAATGAGAATAATAATAATAATAATAATAATAATAATAATAATAAGAATAATAAGAACTATATTAAGATTAATAATAAGAATTATAAGAATAATAAGAATAATAAGAAAAATAATAAGAATAATAAGAATATAATTAGAATAATAAGAATAATATGAATAATAAGCACAATAATATGATTAATAATAAGAATAATATGAAAAATAAGATTAATAATAAGAATAATAAGAATAATTAGAATAATAAGAATAATAATAAGAATTATAAAAAGTAATAGGAATAATACGAATAATAAGAATAATAAGAACAATAAGAATAATAAGAATAATAATAAGAACAATAAGAATAATAATAAGAATAATATGAAAAATAAGAACAATAAAATGATTAATAATAAGAATAATATGATCAATAAGAATAATAATAAGAATAATAAGAATAATAATAAGAATAATAAGAATAATAAGAATAATAATATCAATAATAAGAACAATAAGAATAATAATATGAATATTAAGAATTATAATAATAAAAATAATTATAGGAATAATAAAAATAATAAAAATAATAAGAATAGTAAGAATAAAAAAATAAATAGAATAATAATAAGAATAATAAGAACAATAATAGGAATGAAAAGAATAATAATAATAATAATAATATTAATAATAATAATAATAATAATAGTGAGATTAGTAAGAATAATAAGAATAATAAGAATAATAATAAGATTAATATTAAGAATATTAAGAATAATAAGATCAATAATAGGATTAAAAATAAGAATTATACGATTAATAAGAATAATACAAATAATAATATGAATAATAATAAGAATAATAAGAGCAGTAATGAGAATAATAAGAACAATAGGAATAATAATATGAATATTAAGAATTATAAGAATATTAAGAATTGTAACTGGTAAAATAATAATAATAATAAGAAAAATAAGAAAGATAAGATTAATAAGAAAAATAATGAGAATAATAATAAGAATAATAAGAATATTAAGAATAATAATAAGAATATTAAGAATTATTAGAATAATCAGAATAATAATAATAATACGAAGAATAATAGGAATAATAAGAATAACAATTAGAATGAAAAGAATAATATGAATAATAAGAACAATAATATGATTAATAATAAGAATAATATGAAATATAAGAGCAATAAAATGATTAATAATAAGAATAATAATAAGAATAATAAGAATAATGAGACTAATAATAAGAGTAATAAGAATAATAAAAATAAGAAGAATATTAATATGAATAAAAAGAATAATTAGAAGAATAATAAGATTAATAATAAGAATAATAAGAATAATAACAAGAATTAGAATAATAAGAAAAATAATAAGATTAATATTTAACTTATTAAGAATAATAAAATCAATATTCGGATTAATAATAAGAATTATAAGAATAATAAGTATAATAATAAGAATAATAAGAATAATAATAAGAATAATAAGAATAATTAGAATAATAAGAATAATAATAAGAATAATAAGAACTATAATAATAATAATAAGAGTAATAAGAATGATAAGTATAATAATAATAATAAAAATAACAATAATAATAATAATAATAATAATAATAATAATAATAGGAATGATAATAATAATAAGAATAATAATAAGAATAATAATATGATTAAAAAGAACAATAAGAATGACAATGAGAATATTAAGAATTATAAGAATAATGAGAATAATATTAAGAATATTAGTAAGATTAATAAGTATAATACGAATAATAAAAATAATAAGAATAATAAGTATAAGAAGAACAATAATAAGATTAATAAGAAGAATTATACGTATTATAAGAATAAAAAGAATAATAATAAGAAAAATAAGAATAATAAGAACAATTATAAGATTAATAATAAGAATATTAACAATAATAAGAACAATAATAAGAATAATAATATGAATAATAAGAAGAATAATAAGAATAATAAATATAATAAGAATAATAATAATAATAATAATAATAATAATAATAATAATAATAATAATAATAATTATGTGAATAGTAAGGAAAATAAAAATATTCATAAGAATAATAAGAATAATTGGAATGATAATAATAATAATAAGAATATCTAGATTAATAAGAATAATAAAAATAATAAAAAGAATAATAAGAATAATAAGTATAATATTAAGAATAATAAGAATAATAATAAGAATAATACGAATAATAAGAATGATAAGAACAATAATAAGATTAATAATAAGAAAAATATGAATAATAGGAACAATAATAAGATTAATAATAAGAATATTAACAATAATAAGAACAATAATAAGATTTATAATAAGAATTGTGCGAATAATAAGAATAATATGAATAATAAGAGCAATAAGAAAAATAATAGGAATATCAAGAATTATAAGAATAATTATATTAATAATAATCAGAATAATAGAAATGGTAATATTAATAATAAGAATAATAAGAATAATAATAAGAATAATAAGAATAATAATAAGAATCATCATAAGAATAATAAGAATAATAGGAATATTAAGAATACCAAGAATAATAAGAATAAAAAGAATTATAATAAGAATAATAATAATAATAAGAATTATAATAAGAATAATAAGAAGAATAAGAATAATAATTAGAATATTAATAATTATAAGAATAATAAGAGTAATAATAATAATAATAATAATTATAATAAGAATAAGAATAATAAGAATAATATGAACAATATTATGATTAATAATAAGAATAATAAGAATAATAAGTATAATAAAAAGAATAATAAAAATAATAAGAAAAATAAGAAGAATATTAAGAATTATAAGAATATTAGGAATAATAAGAATAATTAGAAAGATAAGAATAATTAGAATAATAACAATAATAACAATAATAACAATAATAACAATAATAATAAGTAAATAATAATAAGAAAAATAATAAGAATAATAATAATAATAGGAATAGTAAGAATAATAGGAAAAGTAAGAATAATAAGAAGAATAAGAATGATATAAGAATATTAAAAATTTTAAGAATAATAAGAATAATGAGAAGAACAATATGAATAATAATATGAAAATTAAGAATTATAAGAATAATGAGACTAATAATAAGAATAATAATAAGAATTATAAGTATAATAGGAATAATAAGAATAATAAGAATAAGAGGAACAATAATAAGATTAATAATAATAATTATACGAATAATAAGAATTATGGGAATTATGATACGAATAATAATAAGAATAATGAGAATAATAAGAATAATCAGAACAATAATAAGAATTATAATTAGAATAATAAGAAAAATAAGAACAATAATAAGATAAATAATAAGAATTATACGAATAATATGTATAGTAAGAATAATAATAAGAATAATAATAATACTAAGAATAATAATAAGAATAAGATTAAGTATAGTAATAATAATAAGAATACTGAGAATATTAGGAATAATAAGAATAATAAGAATAATAAAAACAATAAAATGATCAATAATAACAATTATAATATTGGTAATAATAATAATTATAATAATGAGAATAATATTAATAAGAATAATAATAATAAGAATAATAATAATAATATTAATAATAATAATAATAATAATAATAATAATAATTATAATAATAATAATTATAATAATAATAATAATAATAATAATAATAATAATAATAACTATAATAACAATAATAATAATAATAATTATGAGAATAATAAGAATAATAAGAATATTCTTAATAATAATATGATTAATAATAAGAATATTAAGAATTATAAGAATAATGAGAATAATAATAATTATAAGAATATTAATAGGTGCGATAATAATAATGAGAATAATAATAATAATAAGGATAATAATAGTAATGTTAATAATAATAAGAATAATAATAAGAATAATAATAAGTATAATAAGAATAATAGGAATGATAAGAATTATATTAAGAATAATAAGAATATTAAGAATTATAATTGTAATGAGAATAATAATAATAATATGAATAATAATAGTAATGATAACAATAATAAGAATAATAATAAGAATAATAAGATGAATAATAAGAATAATAGGAATAATAAGAATAATAAGAATAATAAGAACAATAATAAGTTTAAAAATAAGAATAAGAAGAATAATAATAAGGATAATAAGAATAATAAGAATAATAAGGATAATAAGAATAATAATAGGAATAATAAGTATAATAAGATTAATAAGATCAATAATAAGATTGATAATAAGAATAATAAAAAAATAATAATATAAATAATAAGAATTATACGAATAACAAGAATAATAATAAGAATATTAAGAATTATAGGTATAATAAGAATAACAGTAATAATAAGAATAATAATAATAATAGGTAAAATAATAAGTATATTAAGAATTTTAAGAATAATGAGAATAATATTAATAAACATATTAATATTAATAATAATAATAATAATAAAAATAATAAGAATAATAATAAGAACAATAAGAATAATAATAAGAATATTGAGAATTATAAGAATAATGAGATCAATAATAATAATAATAATAATAATAATAATAATAATAATAATAATAATAATAATAATAATAATAATAATAATAATAATAATAGGAATAATAATAACAATAATAATAAGAATAATAAGAATAATAAGAATAATAAAAATAATAATAAGTTTAATAATATGAATAATAAGAATTATACGAATAATAAGAGTAGTATGAATAATAATAAGAATATTAAGAATTATAAGAATGATGAGAATAATAATAATAATAAGAATAATAATAAGAATGATAGAATAATAAGAATAATCATAATAATAATAAGAATAATTGGAATAATAAAAATAATAAGAATAATAATAATAAGAATAATAAGAAGAATAAGAATAATAATAAGAATAATAATAAGATTAAAAGGAACAAATGGAAAAATAATAAGAATATTAAAAATTATAAGAATAATGAGAATAATAATAATAATAAGAATAATAATAGGAATGAAAGAATAGTAAGAATAATAATAAGAAGAATAATAATAATATTAATAAGAACAATAAGAATAATAATAAGAATATTAAGAATTATAAGAATAACGTGAATAATAATAATAATAAGAATAATAATAGGAATGATAAAAATAATAAGAATAATAATAAGAATAATAATAATAATAATTAGAATAATAGGAATAATAAAAATGATAAGAAAAATAAGAACCATAATAAGATCAATAATAAGAATAATATGAATAATAAGATCACCAAAAAGATTAATAATAAGAATAATAAGAACAATAATAAGAAAAATAATAAGATTAATAGTAACAATATTAAGAATTATAAGAATAATAAGAATAATAATAAGAATAATAAGAATAATAGGAATAATAAGAATAAAAAGAATAACCAGAATAATAATAAGAATAATAATAAGATTAATAAGTATAATAAAAATAATTATAAGAATAATAAGTACAATAAGAAAATAAGAAGTATAATAAGAATAATAAAAATAATACGAACAATAATAAGATTAATATTAAGAATAAAAAGAATAATAAGAATAATTAGAAGAATAATAAGATTAATAATAACAATAATAAGAATGATAAGAATAATAAGAACATTATCAAGATTAATAATAAGAATAATAAGAATAATAATAAGAAAAATAATAAGAATAAGAAGATTCATAACAATAATAAGATTAATAAGAATAATAAGAATAACAAAAAAAATAAGAATAATAATAAGAATAATAACAATAATAATTATAATAACAAGAATATTAAGAATTCTAAGAATAATCAGAATAATAATAATAATAGGCATAATAATAATAATGATATGAATAATAATAATATTAAAAATATTAATAATAATAATAATAATAATAATAATAATAATATTAATATTAATAATCATAATAATAATAATAATAATAATGAGAATAGTAAGAATAATAAGAATAGTAAGAATAATAATATTAATAATAATAATATGAATAATATGAATAATAGGAATAATAAGAATAATAATAATAATAATAAGAATAATAGGAAGAATAATAATAAGAATAATATATAATAATAATAAGAATAATAATAAGAATTATAAGAATAATGTTTATAATAAATAATGAGAATAATTATAAGAATAATAAGAATAATAAGAATAATTAGAATAATAAGGACAATAAAAATAATAACACGAAAAATAAGAATAATAAGAATAATAAGAACATTAATAAGATTAATAATAAGAATAATAAGAATAACAAGAACAATAATATGATTAATAATAAGAATTATATGAATAATAAGATTGTAAATAAGGATTATACGAATAATAAGATTAATTAGAATAATAATAAGAATATTAATAAGAATAATAATAAGAATAATAATAAGATTAATAACTAGAATAATAGGAAAAATACGAATAATAAGAATAATAAGTATAATAAGAATAATAAGAATAATAAGAATAATAAGAACAATAATAAGATTAATAATAAGAATAATAGGAATATTAAGAACAATAATAAGATTAATTATAAGAATTATACGAATAATAAGAATAATAAGAATAATAATAATAATAATAAGAATAATAGGAAAGAAAGAATAGTATGAATAGTAATAAGAATATTAAGAATTATAAGAATAATGAGAATAATATAATAATAATAAGAATAATAATAAGAATGATAGAAAAATAATAAGAATAATGATAATAATAATAAGAATAATAGGAATAATAAAAATAATAAGAATAATAATAATAAGAATTATAAGAAGAATAAGAATAATAATAAGAATAATAATAAGATTAAAAGGAACAAATGGAAAAATAATAAGAATATTAAAATTATAAGAATAATGAGAATAATAATAATAATATGAATAATAATAGGAATGATAAGAATAATAAGAATAATAATAAGAAAAATAAGAATAATAGGAATGAAAGAATAGTAAGAATAATAATAAGAAGAATAATAATAATATTAATAAGAACAATAAGAATAATAATAAGAATATTAAGAATAATAAGAATAATGTGAATAATAATAATAATAAGAATAATAATAGGAATGATAAAAATAATAAGAATAATAATAAGAATAATAATAATAATAATTAGAATAATAGGATTAATATAAATGATAAGAATAATAAGAACCATAATAAGATTAATAATGAGAATAATAAGAATAATATGATCATTAAAAAGATTAATAATAAGAATAATAAGAACAATAATAAGAACAATAATAAGAATAATAGTAACAATATTAAGAATTATAAGAATAATAAGAATAATAATAAGAATAATAAGAATAATAGGAAAAATAAGAATAATGAGAATAATCAGAATAATAATAAGAATAATAATAAGATTAATAAGTACAATAAGAAAATAGGAAGAATAATAAGAATAATAAAAATAATACGAACAATAATAAGATTAATATTAAGAATAATAAGAATAATAAGTACAATAAAAAGATTGATAATAAGAATAATAAGAATAATTAGAACAATATTAAGATTAATAATAACAATAATAAGAATGATAAGAATAATAAGAACATTAACAAGATTAATAATAAGTATAATAAGAATAATAATAAGAACAATAATAAGAATAAGAAGATTCATAACGATAATAAGATTAATAAGAATAATAAGAATAACAAAAAAATAAGAATAATAAAAATAATAGGCATAATAATAATAATATGAATAATAATAATATTAAAAATAGTATGAATATTAATAATAATAATAATAATAATGAGAATAGTAAGAATAATAAGAAGAGTAAAAATAATATTATTAATAATAATATTATGAATAATAAGAATAATAGGAATAATAAGAATAATAGTAATAATAAGAACAATAATAAGATTAGTAATAGGAATAATAATAGTAATGATAAGAATAAGAAAAATAATAAGATTAATAATAAGAATAATAATATGAATAATAAGAACAAGAAGATTAATAATAAGAATATTAAGAATTATAGGAATGATGAGAATAATAATAATAATCAGAATAAAAAGAGGAATGATAATAATAAGAAGAATAAAAATGAGTGTAATAATAAGTATAATAAGGATAATAGGAATGATAAGAATAATAAGAATAATAACAATAATAAGTATAATAATAAGAATATTAAGGATTTTAAGAATATTGAGAATAGTAATAATAATATGAATAACAATAATAATTATATGAATAATAATTACAATAATAATATTAATAATAATAATAATATTAATAATAATAATAATAATAATAATAATAATAATAATAATAATAATAATAATAATAATAATAATAATAGTGGGAATAGTAAGAATAATAAGAATAGTAAGAATAATAATAAGAATAATAAGAAGAATAATAAGAATAAGAAGATAATTAACAATAATAAGAATTATAATAAGAATAATAAGAAAAGCAAGAATAATAATAAGAAAATTGAGAATTATAAGAATAATAATGAGAACAATAAGAATAATGGTAAGAATATTAACATTTATAATAGTAATGAGAATAATAATAATAATAAGAATAAGAATAGGAATGATAAATATAATAAGAATAAGAATAATAATAATAATAAGAATAATAATAAGAAGAATAATAAGAAAAATAATAATAATAATAAAAACAATAAGAATAATAGGAACAATAAGAATAATAATAAGAATATTGAGATTCATAAGAAAAATAGGAACAATAATTAGAACAATAAGAATAATAATAAGAATATTAAGAATTATAAGAATAATGAGATTAATAAAAATAATAAGAATAATAAAAGGAATGTTAAGAATAATAAGAATATAAGGAACAGTAAGAATAATAATAAGAATAATAAGAAAAATAATAAGAATAATAATAAGAATAACAAGAAAAAGTAGAATAATAATAAAAATATTAAGAAGTATAAGAATAAAAAGAATAATAAAAATAATAGTAAGAATAATAAGAATATTAACAATTATAATAATAATGAGAATAATAATAATAATAAGAACAATAATAGGAATGATAAAAATAACAGGAATAAGAATAAGAATATTAATAAGAATAATGAGAACACTAGGAATAATAAGAATAAGTTTAATAAGAACAATAATAAGATTAATAATAAGAATAATAAGAATAATAGGAAGAATAATAATAAGAATAATATATAATAATAATAAGAATAATAATAAGAATTGTAAGAATAATGTTAATAATAAATAATGAGAATAATTATAAGAATAATAAGAATAATAAGAATAATTAGAATAATACGGACAATAAAAATAATAATACGAAAAATAAGAATATAAGAATAATAAGAACAATAAGAATAATAATAAGAATATAAAGAATTATAAGAATAATAAGAATAATAACAAGAATAATAATATTTATAAGAAGAATAATAGGAATGACAAGAATAATAAGAATAATAAGAAGAATAATAATAAGAATAATAAGAATAATAGGAATATTGAGAATAATAAGTATAATCAGGATAATAATAATAAGAATAATAAGATTAATAAGAATAATAAGAATAATAAGAATAATAATAAGAACAATAATAAGAATAAGAAGATTCATAACAATAATAAGAATACTAAGAACAATAATAATAATAGCAGGAATATTAAGAATTATAAGAATAATTAGTATAATAATAAGAAAAATAATATGAATAATAAGAACACTAAGAATAATAATAAGAATATTAAGAATTATAGGTATAATGAGAATAACAGTAATAATAAGAATAATAACAATAATAGGTATAATAATAAGAATATTAAGAATTTTAAGAATAATGAGAATAATAATAATAATAATATTAATATTAATAATAATAATAATAATAAAAATAATAAGAATAATAATAAGAACAATAACAATAATAATAAGTATACTGAGAATTATAAGAATAATGAGATCAATAATAATAATAATAATAATAATAATAATAATAATAAAAATAATAATAATAATAATAATAATAAAAATAATAATAATAATAATAATAATAAAAATAATAATAATAATAATAGGAATATTAATAACAATAATAATAAGAATAATAAGATTAATAAGAATATTAAAAATAATAATAAGTTTAATAATAAGAATAATAAGAATAATAAGATTAATAAGAATAATAAGAATAATAAGAACAATAATAAGATTAATAATAAGAATATTAAGAAGTATAAGAATAATGAGAATAATAATAATAATAATAAGAATAATAATAAGAATGATAGAATAATAAGAATAATAGTAATAATAATAAAAAGAATAATAGGAATAATAAAAATAATAAGAATAATAATAATAAGAATAATAAGAAGAATAAGAATAATAATGAGAATAATAATAAGATTAAAAGGAACAAATGGAAAAATAATAATAATATTAAAAATTATAAGAATAATGAGAATAATAATAATAATATGAATAATAATAGGAATGATAAGAATAATAAGAATAATAATAAGAAAAATAAGAATAATAGGAATGAAAGAATAGTAAGAATAATAATAAGAAGAATAATAATAATATTAATAAGAACAATAAGAATAATAATAAGAATATTAAGAATAATAAGAATAATGTGAATAGTAATAATAATAAGAATAATAATAGGAATGATAAAAATAAAAAGAATAATAATAAGAATAATAATAATAATAATTAGAATAATAGGATTAATAAAAATAATAAGAATAAGATGATCATTAAAAAGATTAATAATAAGAATAATAAGAACAATAATAAGAACAATAATAAGAATAATAGTATCAATATTAAGAATTATAAGAATAATAAGAATAATAATAAGAATAATAAGAATAATAGGAAAAGTAAGAATAATAAAAATAATCAGAATAATAATAAGAATAATAATAAGATTAATAAGTATAATAAGAATAATTATAAGAATAATAAGTACAATAAGAAAATAATAATAATAAGAATAATAAAAATAATACGAACAATAATAAGATTAATATTAAGAATAATAAGAATAATAAGTACAATAAAAAGATTGATAATAAGAATAATAAGAATAATTAGAACAATAATAAGATTAATAATAACAATAATAAGAATGATAAGAATAATAAGAACATTAACAAGATTAATAATAAGTATAATAAGAATAATAATAAGAATAATAACAATAACAATTATAATAACAAGAATATTAAGAATTCTAAGAATAATCAGAATAATAATAATAATAGGCATAATAATAATAATGATATGAATAATAATAATATTAAAAATAGTATGAATATTAATAATAATAATAATAATAATGAGAATAGTAAGAATAATAAGAAGAGTAAGAATAATAATATTAATAATAATATTATGAACAATAAGAATAATAGGAATAATATGAATAATAGTAACAATAAGAACAATAATAAGATTAGTAATAGGAATAATAATAGTAATAATAAGAATAAGAAAAATAATAAGAATAATAATAAGAATAATAAGAACAATAATAAGAACAATAAGAATAATAGTAAGAATATTAAGTATAATAAGAATAATAAGTATAATAATAGGAATAATAATAGGAAGGATAAAAATAATAAGAATAATAATAAGAATATTAATAAGAATACTAAGAATAATAGGAACGATAAGAATAATAAGAATAATAGAAATAATAAGAATAATAATATGAATAATAAGAACAAGAAGATTAATAATAAGAATATTAAGAATTATAGGAATGATGAGAATAATAATAATAATAAGAATAAAAAGAGGAATGATAATAATAAGAAGAATAAAAATGAATATAATAATAAGAATAATAAGGATAATAGGAATGATAAGAATAATAAGAATAATAACAATAATAAGTATAATAATAAGAATATTAAGAATTTTAAGAATATTGATAATAATAATAATAATATGAATAACAATAATAATTATATGAATAATAATAACAATATTATTATTAATATTAATAATAATATTAATAATAATAATAATAATAATAATAATAATAATAAAATAGTGAGAATAGTAAGAATAATAAGAACAGTAAGAATAATAATAAGAATAATAAGAATAATAATAAGAATAATAAGAATTATAAGAATCATAAGAATAATAATGAGAACAATTAGAATAATAATAAGAATATTAACAGTTATAATAATAATGAGAATAATAATAATAATAAGAATAATAATAGGAATGATAAAGATAATACGATTAAGAATAATAATAATAATAAGAATAATAATAAGAATAATAATAAGAAAAATAATAATAATAATAAAAACAATAAGAATAATAAGAATAACAGGAATAATAAGAATATTAATTAGAATAATAAGATCATTCAGAATAATAATAAGAATAATAAGAATAATAAGAATAATAAGAACAATAAAAAGATTAATAATAACAATGTTGTGTATAATAAGAATAATTAGAATAATAATAAGAATAATAAGTATATTAATAATAATAATAATAATAATAATAATAATAATAATGAGAATAGTAAGAATAATAAGAATATTAATAAGAATAATAAGAATAATAAGTATAATAATTAGATTAATAAGAATAGCATGATTAGTATGAATAATTGGAATGATAAAATTAATAATAAGAATTATAAGAATAATAACAATAATAAGAATATTAATAAGAATAATTAATAGGTATGAAAGGATAGTAAGAATAATATTAAGAATAATAAGAATAATAAGAACAATAATAAGATTAATAATAAGAATAATAAGAATTATACGAATAGTAAGATTAATAATATGAATTATAAGAATAATAAGATAAATAATAAGAATTACACGAATAATAAGAATAATAAGAATAATAATAATGATAATACGAATAATAGGAATGATAAGATTAGTAAGAATGAAAATAAGAATAATAATATGTATATTAAGTACAATAAGAATAATAAATAGAATATTAAGAATTATAAGAATCATGAGAGTAATAATAATAAGAAGATTAATAATTTGAATTATAAGTATAACAAGAATAATAAGATGAATAAAAATAATAGTATTAAGAATTATAAGAATAATGAGAATAATAATAATAATAATAATAATAATAATAATAATAATAATAATAATAATAAAAGAAAAATAATAATTATGACATTAGTAAGAATAATAAGAATATTAATAAGAATAGTAAGAATAATAAGAATAATAATAAGAATAAAAAGAATAACAGGAATAATAACAATATTAAGAGTAATAATAAGAATAATAAGAATAGTAAGTATAATAATAAGAGTAACAACATTAATATGAATAATAATTAGAATATTAACACTTATAAGAATAATGAGAATAATAATAATAATATGAATAATAATAGGATTGGTTATAATAATAATAATTATAATAATAATAATAATAATAATAATAATAATAATAATAATAATAATGAGAATAGTAAGAATAATAAGAATATTAATAAGAATAACAACAATAATAAGTATAATAATTAGAATTATAAGAATAATAATAAGAATAATAAGGTTAATTTGAATAATTAGAATAATGAGATTATAAGAGTAGTAAGAATAATTACAATAAATAGAATAATAATAAGTATAATAAGAATAATAAGAATAATATTAAGATTAATTATAAGAATAATAAGAATAATAAGAACAATAAAAAGGTTAATAAAAAGAATAATAAGAATAATAAGAACAATAATAAGTTTAATAATAAGAATTATAAGAATAATAAGAACAATAATAAGAATAATAATAATAAGAAGAATAGTAGGAATGAAAAGAATATTAAGATTAATAATAAGAATGATAAGAATAATAAGAACAATAATAAGATTAATAATAAAAATAATATGAATAATAAGAGCAATAATAAGATTAAGGATAAGAATTATACGAATAATAAGTATAATTACAATAATAAGAATAAGAATAAGAATATTAAGAATTATAAGAGTATTGAGAATAATAATAATAAGAAGAAGAATAATAGGAATGAAAAGAATAAGAAGAATAATAATAAGTATAATAACTAGAATAATAGGAATAATAGGAATAATAGGAATAATAAGAATAATAATAAGAATAATATTAAGATTAATAAGAACAATAAGAATTATAAAAAGAATAATAAGAATTATAAGAATAATGAGAATAATAACAATAACAAGAATAAAAATAGGAATGATAAGGATAATAAGAATAATAATAAGAATAGTAAGAAGAATAAGAATATTAAGAATTATAAGAATAATGAGAATAATAATAATAATAAGAATAATAATAACAATAATAGGATTAATAAGAAGAATGATAATAAGAATAATAATAAGACTAATAACATTAATAACAATAATAAGAATATTAATAAGAATAATAAAAACGAAGAAGACTAATAATTAGAGTATAAAGAATTATTAGAACAATAAGAATAATAATAGGAATATTAAGAATTATAGGAATTATGAGAATAATAATAATAATAAGATTAAAAATAGGAATGATAATAATAAGAAGAATAATAATAAGAATAATAATAAGAATAATAAGAATAATAAGAACAATAGTAAGATTAATCATAAGAATAATAAGAATAATAACAATAATAAGGATAAGAATAAGAATATTAAGAACAATAATAATAATAATAATAATATTAAGAATTATAAGAATAATAGGAATAATAATATGAATAATAATAAGAATAATAAGAATAGAAATGAGAATAATAAGAACAATAAAAATAATAATTAGAATATTATGAATTATAGGAATAATAAGAATGATAACAAGAATAATAATAATTATAAGAAGAATAATAGGAATGACAAGAATAATAAGAATAATAATTAGAATAATAATAAGAATATTAAGAATAAAAGAAATTATAGGAATAATAATAAGAACAATTAGAATAATAATAAGAATATAAGGAACAGTAAGAATAATAATAAGAATAATAAGAAAAATAATAAGAATAATAAAATTATTAACAATAATAAGAATAATAATAAGAATAATAAGAACAAGTAGACTAATGATAAAAATATTAAGAAGTATAAGAATAAAAAGAATAATAAAAATAATAGTAAGAATAATAAGAATATTAACAATTATAATAATAATGAGAATAATAATAATAATATGAATAATAATAGGAATGATAAAAATAACACGATAAAAGAATAAGAATATTAATAAGAACAATAAGAACAATAGGAATAATAAGAATAAGAAGAATAATAAGAACAATAATAAGATTAATAATAAGAATAATAAGAATAATAAGAAGAATAATAATAAGAATAATATAAAATAATAATAAGAATAATAAGAATAATAAGAATAATTAGAATAAAAAGAACAATAAAAATAATAATACGAAAAATAAGAATAATAAAAATAATTAGAACAATAATAAGATTAATAATAAGAATAATAAGAATAATTATAATAATAATAAGAATAATAAGAATAGTAATGAGAATAATAAGAACAATAAGAATAATAATAAGAATATTAAGAATTATAAGAATAATAAGAATAATAATAAGGATAATAATAATTATAAGAAGAATAATAGGAATGACAAGAATAATAAGAATAATAATAAGAATAATAATAAGAATAATAAGAATAATAGGAATATTAAGAATAATAAGAACAATCAGGATAATAATAAGAATAATAATAAGATTAATAAGAATAATAAGAATAATAATAAGAATAATAAGTACAATAAAAAAATAAGAAGATTAATAAGAATAATAAAAATAATAAGAACAATGATAAGATTGATATTAAGAATAATAAGAATAACAAGTACAATAAAACGATTAATAATAACAATAATAAGAATAATAAGAATAATAGTAAGACCAATATTAAGAATAAGAAGAACATAACAATAATAAGAATACTAAGAACAATAATAATAATAGCAAGAATATTAAGAATTATAAGACTAATAAGTATAATAATAAGAATAATAATAGGAATGATAAGAAAAATAAGAATAATAACAATAATAAGAATAAAAAAATAATAATAAGAATAATAACAATTATATGTATAATAATAAGAATATTAAGAATTTTTAGAATAATGAAAATAATAATAATAATATGAATAATAATAATAATGATATGGTTAATAATAATAATAATAATATTAATATTAATAATAATAATAATAATAATAATAATAATAAGAAAAATACGAATAATAAGGATAATAAGAATAATAATAAGAACAATGAGAACATTATGAATGATCATAAGAATAATAAGAATTATAAGAATAATAGGAATAATAATAAGAATATTAAGATTTATTAGAATAAGGAGAATAATAAATAATAAGAATAATAATAAGAATAATAAGAATATAAGAATAATAAGAATATTAAGAATATAAGAATGATAAGAATAATAAGATTAATCATAAGAATAATAAGAATAATAAGAACAATAATAAGATTAGTAATAAGAATAATCAGATTAATAAGAAGAATAATATGATTCATAATAAGAATAATAATAAGAATAATAATAAGAAGAATAAAAAAATTAATAAGAACAATAAGAATTATAATAAGAATATTAAGAATTATAATAAGAATGATAATAAGAATAATAATAAGAATAATAAGATTAATAACAATAATAAGAATATTAATAAGAATAATAAAAACGAAAAAGAATAATAATTAGAGTATTAAGAATTATTAGAACAATAAGAATAATAATAGGAATATTAAGAATTACAGGAATTATGAGAATAATAATAATAATAAGATTAAAAATAGGAATGATAATAATAAGAAGAATAATAATAAGAATAATAATATGAATAATAAGAATAAAAATTACAATAGTAAGATTAATAATAAGAATAATAAGGACAATAATAAGATTAATAATAAGAATAGTAATAATAATAAGAATAATAATAAGAATAAAAAGAATAACAGGAATAATAACAATATTAAGAGTAATAATAAGAATAATAAGAATAGTAAGTATAATAATAAGAGTAATAACATTAATATGAATAATAATTAGAATATTAACACTTATAAGAATAATGAGAATAATAATAATAATATGAATAATAATAGGATTGGTAATAATAATAATAATAATAATAATAATAATAATAATAATAATAATAATAATAATAATAATAATAATAATAATAATAATAATAATAATAATAATAATAGTGAGTATAGTAAGAATAATAAGAATATTAATAAGAATAACAACAATAATAAGTATAATAATTAGAATTATAAGAATAATAATAAGAATAATAAGGTTAATTTGAATAATTAGAATGATAAGATTATAAGAGTAGTAAGAATAATTACAATAAATAGAATAATAATAAGTATAATAAGAATAATAAGAATAATATTAAGATTAATTATAAGAATAATAAGAATAATAAGAACAATAAAAAGGTTAATAAAAAGAATAATAAGAATAATAAGAACAATAATAAGATTAATAATAAGATTTATAAGAATAATAAGAACAATAATAAGAATAATAATAATAAGAAGAATAGTAGGAATGAAAAGAATATTAAGATTAATAATAAGAATGATAAGAATAATAAGAACAATAATAAGATTAATAATAAAAATAATATGAATAATAAGAGCAATAATAAGATTAATAATAAGAATTATACGAATAATAAGAATAATAAGTTTAATAATAAGAATAATAATAAGTATTATAAGAATTGTAAGAATAATAAGAATAATAATAAGAATAATAAGAACAATAATAAGAACAATAAGAATAATAGTAAGAATATTAAGTTTTATAAGAATAATAAGTATAATAATAGGAATAATAATAGGAATGATAAAAATAATAAGAATAATAATAAGAATATTAATAAGAATACTAAGAATAATAGGAAAGATAAGAATAATAAGAATAATAGAAATAATAAGAATAATAATAAGAATAATAAGTACAAGAAGAATAATAATAAGAATATTAAGAAATATACGAATGATGAGAATAATAATAATAAGAAGAATAAAAAGAGGATTGATAATAATAAGCAGAATAATAATAAGTATATTAAGAATATTAAGAATATTGAGAATAAAAATAATAATATGAATAACAATAATAATGATATGAATAATAATAATAATAATAATAATAATAATAGTGTGAATAGTAAGAATAATAAGAATAATAAGAAAAATATTAAAAATAATATTATGAATAATAAAAATTATACGAATAACAAGAATAATAAGAATAAAAATAAGAATAAAAATAAGAATAATAATAAGAAAAATAAGAATAATAATAAGAACATAAAGAATAATAAGAGGAATATTAAGTATTATAAGAAAAATAGGAACAATAATTAAAACAATAAGAATAATATTAAGAATATTAAGAATTATAGGAATAATGAGAATAATAATCATAAAAAGAGTAATAATAGGAATGATAAGAATAAGAATAATAAGAATAATAAGAACAGTAAGAATAATAATAAGAATAATAAGAATTATAATAAGAAAATTAAGAATTATAAGAATAATATGAATAATAATGAGAACAATAAGAATAATAATAAGAATATTAACAATTATAATAATAATGAGAATAATAATAATAAGAATAATAATAGGAATGTAAAAATAATACGAATAAGAATAAGAATAATAATAAGAATAATAAGAATAATAAGAACATTAGGAATAATAAGAATAATAAGAACAATAATAAGATTAATAATAAGAATAATAAGAATAATAAGGATAATAATAAGATTAATAATAAGAATTATACGAATAATGAGATTAATAAGAATAATTACAAGAATATTAAGAACAATAAGAATAATCATAAGTATATTAGGAACTAAAAGAATAATAGGATCAATAATAAGAACAATAAGAAAAATAATAGGAATATTAAGAATTATAAGAATAATATGAATAATAATAATAGGAAGAATTATAATAGGAATGATAAGAATAATAAGAATAATAATAAGAATAATAAGAATAATAAGAATAATAAGAAAAATAATAAGATTAATAATAATAATAATAATAAGGATTATAAGAACAATAATAAGATTAGTAATAAGAATAATCAGAATAATAATAACAATAATAAGATTAATAATAAGAATTAGACGAATAATAATAAGAATAATTATAAGAATAACAAGAATTATAATGAGAATAATAAGAACAATAAGAATATTACGAAGAATATTATGAATTATAAGAATAATGAGAATACTAATAATAATAAGAATAATAAGAGGAATGATAAAAATAATAAGAATGAAAATTATAATAGGAATAATAAGAATAATATGATTAATAATAAGATTAATAAGAATAATAAGAATAATAATAAGAATAATAAGTACAATAAAAAAATAAGAAGATTAATAAGAATAATAAAAATAATAAGAACAATAATAAGATTAATATTAAGAATAATAAGAATAATAAGTACAATAAAACGATTAATAATAACAATAATAAGAATAAGAAGATTCATAACAATAATAAGAATACTAAGAACAATAATAATAATAGCAAGAATATTAAGAATTATAAGAATAATAAGTATAATAATAAGAATAATAATAGGAATGATAAAAATAATAAGAATCATAATAAGAATAATAAAAAGAATAATATGAATAATAGGAATGATAAGAATAAAAAGAATAATAAAAATAATAAGAATAATAACATGAATAATAAGAATAATAAGAATAATTATAAGAATAATAATAGGAATGATCAAAACAATAAGAATAGTAATAAGAATAATAATAAGAATAATAATAATAATAGGAATGATAAGAAAAATTAAGAATAATAAGAATAATAAGAATAAAAAAAATAATATTAAGAATAATAACAATTATATGTATAATAATAAGAATATTAAGAATTTTTAGAATAATGAAAGTAATAATAATAATATGAATAATAATAATAATGATATGGATAATAATAATAATAATAATATTAATATTAATAATACTAATAATAATAATAATAATAATAATAATAATAAGAAAAATACGAATAATAAGGATAATAAGAATAATAATAAGAATAATGAGAACAATATGAATGATCATAAGAATATTAAGAATTATAAGAATAATAGGAATAATAATAAGAATATTAAGAATTATTAGAATAATGAGAATAATAAATAAT
>NC_060974.1:995000-1005000 GCF_910589235.1 Vespa crabro
TAAGAATAATAATAACAATAATAATAATAATAATAATAATAATAATAATAATAATAATAATAATAATAATAATAATAATAATAATATTAATAATAATAATAATAATAATAATATTAATAATAACAATAAGAATAATAATAAGAATGATAATAAGAATAATAATAAGAATAATAAGATTAATAACAATAATAAGAATATTAATAAGAAAAATAAAAACGGAGAAGAATAATAATTAGAGTATTAAGAATTATTAGAACAATAAGAATAATAATAGGAATGTTAAGAATTATAGGAATTATGGGAATAATAATAATAATAGGAATGATAAGAATAATTAGAATAATTACAATAATAAGAATAAAGACAATAATAATAAGAATAATAACAATTATGTGTATACTAATAAGTATATTATGAATTTTTAGAATAATGAAAATAATAAATAATAAGAATAATAATAAGAATAATAAGAATAATAAGAATAAGAAGAATAATAAGATTAATAATAAGAATAATAAGAATAATAATAAGAATAATAAGAATGGTAATGAGAATAATAAGAACAATAATAAGATTAGTAATAAGAATAATCATATTTATAAGAACAATAATAGTATTCATAATAAGATTAATAATAAGAATAATGATAAGAATAATAAGGATAACAATAAGAATAATTAGGATGATAAGAATAATAAGAAAAATCTTAACAATAATTACAACAAAAACAATAATAATATTAATAATAATAATTATAATAATAATAATAATAATCATAATAAGAATAATAACAATAAGAATAATAATAAGAATAATAATAAGAATATTAAGAATAATAAGAACAATAGTAAAATTAATAATAAGAATAATAAGATTAATAAGAGCAATAATAAGATTAAGGATAAGAATTATACGAATAATAAGTATAATTAGAATAATAAGAATAAGAATAAGAATATTAAGAATTATAAGAGTATTGAGAATAATAATAATAAGAAGAAGAATAATAGGAATGATAAGAATAAGAAGAATAATAATAAGTATAATAACTAGAATAATAGGAATAATAGGAATAATAGGAATAATAAGAATAATAATAAGAATAATAATAAGATTAATAAGAACAATAAGAATTATAAAAAGAATAATAAGAATTATAAGAATAATGAGAATAATAATAATAACAAGAATAAAAATAGGAATGATAAGGATAATAAGAATAATAATAAGAATAGTAAGAAGAATAAGAATATTAAGAATTATAAGAATAATGAGAATAATAATAATAATAAGAATAATAATAACAATAATAGGATTAATAAGAAGAATGATAATAAGAATAATAATAAGAATAATAACATTAATAACAATAATAAGAATATTAATAAGAATAATAAAAACGAAGAAGACTAATAATTAGAGTATAAAGAATTATTAGAACAATAAGAATAATAATAGGAATATTAAGAATTATAGGAATTATGAGAATAATAATAATAATAAGATTAAAAATAGGAATGATAATAATAAGAAGAATAATAATAAGAATAATAATAAGAATAATAAGAATAATAAGAACAATAGTAAGATTAATCATAAGAATAATAAGAATAATAACAATAATAAGGATAAGAATAAGAATATTAAGAACAATAATAATAATAATAATAATATTAAGAATTATAAGAATAATAGGAATAATAATATGAATAATAATAAGAATAATAAGAATAGAAATGAGAATAATAAGAACAATAAGAATAATAATTAGAATATTATGAATTATAGGAATAATAAGAATGATAACAAGAATAATAATAATTATAAGAAGAATAATTAGAATGACAAGAATAATAAGAAAAATAATAAGAATAATAATAAGAATATTAAGAATAAAAGAAATTATAGGAATAATAATAAGAACAATTAGAATAATAATAAGAATATTAAGAATAGTAAGAATAATGAGAATAATAAAAATAATAAGAATAATAAAAGGAATGATAAGAATAATAAGAATATAAGGAACAGTAAGAATAATAATAAGAATAATAAGAAAAATAATAATAATAATAAAATTATTAACAATAATAAGAATAATAATAAGAATAATAAGAACAAGTAGACTAATGATAAAAATATTAAGAAGAATAAGAATAAAAAGAATAATAAAAATAATAGTAAGAATAATAAGAATATTAACAATTATAATAATAATGAGAATAATAATAATAATAAGAATAATAATAGGAATGATAAAAATAACACGATAAAAGAATAAGAATATTAATAAGAACAATAAGAACAATAGGAATAATAAGAACAATAATAAGATTAATAATAAGAATAATAAGAATAATAAGAAGAATAATAATAAGAATAATATAAAATAATAATAAGAATAATAATAAGAATTATAAGGATAATGTTAATAATAAATAATGAGAATAATTATAAGAATAATAAGAATAATAAGAATAATTAGAATAATAAGAACAATAAAAATAATAATACGAAAAATAAGAATAATAAAAATAATTAGAACAATAATAAGGTTAATAATAAGAATAATAAGAATAATTATAAGAATAATAAGAATAATAAGAATAGTAATGAGAATAATAAGAACAATAAGAATAATAATAAGAATATTAAGAATTATAAGAATATTAAGAATAATAATAAGGATAATAATAATTATAAGAAGAATAATAGGAATGACAAGAATAATAAGAATAATAATAAGAATAATAATAAGAATAATAAGAATAATAGGAATATTAAGAATAATAAGAATAATCAGGATAATAATAAGAATAATAATAAGATTAATAAGAATAATAAGAATAATAAGAATAATAATAAGAATAATAAGTACAATAAAAAAATAAGAAAATTAATAAGAATAATAAAAATAATAAGAACAATGATAAGATTGATATTAAGAATAATAAGAATAACAAGTACAATAAAACGATTAATAATAACAATAATAAGAATAATAAGAATAATAATAAGACCAATAATAAGAATAAGAAGAACATAACAATAATAAGAATACTAAGAACAATAATAATAATAGCAAGAATATTAAGAATTATAAGACTAATAATTATAATAATAAGAATAATAATAGGAATGATAAGAAAAATAAGAATTATAACAATAATAAGAATAAAAAAAATAATAATAAGTATAATAACAATTATATGTATAATAATAAGAATATTAAGAATTTTTAGAATAATGAAAATAATAATAATAATATGAATAATAATAATAATGATATGGTTAATAATAATAACAATAAGAATAGTAAGAAGAATAAGAATATTAAGAATTATAAGAATAATGAGAATAATAATAATAATAAGAATAATAATAACAATAATAGGATTAATAAGAAGAATGATAATAAGAATAATAATAAGAATAATAACATTAATAACAATAATAAGAATGTTAATAAGAATAATAAAAACGAAGAAGACTAATAATTAGAGTATAAAGAATTATTAGAACAATAAGGATAATAATAGGAATATTAAGAATTACAGGAATTATGAGAATAATAATAATAATAAGATTAAAAATAGGAATGATAATAATAAGAAGAATAATAATAAGAATAATAATAAGAATAATAAGAATAATAAGAACAATAGTAAGATTAATCATAAGAATAATAAGAATAATAACAATAATAAGGATAAGGATAAGAATATTAAGAACAATAATAATAATAATAATAATATTAAGAATTATAAGAATAATAGGAATAATAATATGAATAATAATAAGAATAATAAGAATAGAAATGAGAATAATAAGAACAATAAGAATAATAATTAGAATATTATGAATTATAGGAATAATAAGAATGATAACAAGAATAATAATAATTATATAAAGAATAATAGGAATGACAAGAATAATAAGAAAAATAATAAGAATAATAATAAGAATATTAAGAATAGTAAGAATAATGAGAATAATAAAAATAATAAGAATAATAAAAGGAATGATAAGAATAATAAGAATATAAGGAACAGTAAGAATAATAATAAGAATAATAAGAACAAGTAGACTAATGATAAAAATATTAAGAAGTATAAGAATAAAGAGAATAATAATAATAATAGTAAGAATAATAAGAATATTAACAATTATAATAATAATGAGAATAATAATAATAATAAGAATAATAATAGGAATGATAAAAATAACACGATAAAAGAATAAGAATATTAATAAGAACAATAAGAACAATAGGAATAATAAGAATAAGAAGAATAATAAGAACAATAATAAGATTAATAATAAGAATAATAAGAATAATAAGAAGAATAATAATAAGAATAATATAAAATAATAATAAGAATAATAATAAGAATTATAAGGATAATGTTAATAATAAATAATGAGAATAATTATAAGAATAATAAGAATAATAAGAATAATTAGAATAATAAGAACAATAAAAATAATAATACGAAAAATAAGAATAATAAAAATAATTAGAACAATAATAAGATTAATAATAAGAATAATAAGAATAATTATAAGAAGAATAAGAATAATAAGAATAGTAATGAGAATAATAAGAACATTAAGAATAATAATAAGAATATTAAGAATTATAAGAATAATAAGAATAATAATAAGGATAATAATAATTATAAGAAGAATAATAGGAATGACAGGAATAATAAGAATAATAATAAGAATAATAATAAGAATAATAAGAATAATAGGAATATTAAGAATAATAAGAATAATCAGGATAATAATAAGAATAATAATAAGATTAATAAGAATAATAAGAATAATAAGAATAATAATAAGAATAATAAGTACAATAAAAAAATAAGAAGATTAATAAGAATAATAAAAATAATAAGAATAATAAGAATAATAATAAGACCAATAATAAGAATAAGAAGAACATAACAATAATAAGAATACTAAGAACAATAATAATAATAGCAAGAATATTAAGAATTATAAGACTAATAAGTATAATAATAAGAATAATAATAGGAATGATAAGAAAAATAAGAATAATAACCATAATAAGAATAAAAAAAATAATAATAAGAATAATAACAATTATATGAATAATAATAAGAATATTAAGAATTTTTAGAATAATGAAAATAATAATAATAATATGAATAATAATAATAATGATATGGTTAATAATAATAATAATAATATTAATATTAATAATATTAATAATAATAATAATAATAATAAGAAAAATACGAATAATAAGGATAATAAGAATAATAATAAGAACAATGAGAACATTATGAATGATCATAAGAATAATAAGAATTATTAGAATAATAGGAATAATAATAAGAATATTAAGATTTATTAGAATAAGGAGAATAATAAATAATAAGAATAATAATAAGAATAATAAGAATATAAGAATAATAAGAATATAAGAATGATAAGAATAATAAGATTAATCATAAGAATAATAAGAATAATAAGAACAATAATAAGATTAGTAATAAGAATAATCAGATTAATAAGAAGAATAATATGATTCATAATAAGAATAATAATAAGAATAATAATAAGAATAATAATAAGAAGATTAAAAAAATTAATAAGAACAATAAGAATTATAATAAGAATATTAAGAATTATAATAAGAATGATAATAAGAATAATAATAAGAATAATAAGATTAATAACAATAATAAGAATATTAATAAGAATAATAAAAACGAAAAAGAATAATAATTAGAGTATTAAGAATAATTAGAACAATAAGAATAATAATAGGAATATTAAGAATTATAGGAATTATGAGAATAATAATAATAATAAGATTAAAAATAGGAATGATAATAATAAGAAGAATAATAATAAGAATAATAATAAGAATAATAAGAATAAAAAGTACAATAGTAAGATTAATAATAAGAATAATAAGGACAATAATAAGATTAATAATAAGAATAATAAGAATAAGAAGAATAATAATAAGTACAAAAAGAAGAATAAGAAAATTAATAACAATAATAAGAATAATAAGAACAATAAGAATAATAGTAAGAATATAAAGAATTATAAGAATAATAAGTATAATAATAAGAATAATAATAGGAATGATAAAAATAATAAGAATATTAATAAGAATAGTAATAAGAATAATAAGAATAATAGGAATGATAAGAATAATAAGAATACTAAAAATAATAAGAATAATAGTAAGAATAATAGGAACAATAAGAATAATAATAAGAATATTAAGAATTATAGGAAAGATGAGAATAATATTAATAATAAGAATAAAAAGAGGAATGATAATAATAAGAAGAATAATAACAAGAATAATAATAAGATTTATAACAATAATAAGTATAATAATAAGAATATAAAGGATTTTAAGAATATTGAGAATAATAATAATAATATGGATAACAATAATAATGATAAAATATTAATAATAATAATAATTATAATAATAATAATAATAATAGGAATGAAAGAATAGTAAGAATAATAATAAGACTAATAATAAGATTAATAAGAACAATAAGAATATTAATAAGAATATTAAGAATTATACGTATAACGTGATTAATAATAATAATAAGAATAATAATAGGTATGATAAGAATAATAAAAATAATAATAAAAATAATAATAAGAATAATAGGAATGATAAGAATAATAAGAATAATAATAATAATAATAATAAGAATAATAAGAATAATTTTAAGAACAAAAATAAGAATAATAAGAGCAATAAGAATAAAAGTAAGAATATTAAGAATTATAAGAATAATAAGTAGTATAATAAGAACAATAAGATAAATAATAATAATTATAATAAGAATTATAATAAGAATAATAAGTATAATAGGTATAATAAGAATGATAGGAATAATAAGAGCAATAATAAGATAAGAAATAAGAATAATAAGAATAATACGAATAATAATAAGAATAAAAAGAACAATAGGAAGAATAATAAGAATAATAAGAATAATATGAATAATAAGAACAATAATAAGATTAATAATAATCTTAATAATAAGGATAATAAGAAAAATAATAAGATTAGTAATAAAAATAATCAGAATAATAAGAACAATTATATGATTAATAATAAGAATTAGACAAATAATAAGATTAATATGAACAATTATACTAACAATAAGAATTAAAAGAATTATAATAAAAATAATTATAAGAATAACAAGAATAATAATAAGAATAATAAGAACAATAAGAATAATAATAAGAATATTATGAATTATAAGATTAATGAGAATAATAATAATAATAAGAATAATAATAGGAATGATAAGAATAATAATAATAACAAAAATATTAATAGGAATAATAACAATAATAAGAGTAATAATAAGAATAATAATAAGAATAATAAGGATAATAGTAATGATAAGAATAATAAGAATAATAACAATAATAAGTATAATAATAAGAATATTAAGAATTTTAAGAATATTGAGAATAATAATATTAATATGAATAACAATAATAATGATATGAATAATAATAATAATAATAATATTAATATTAATAAGAATAATTATAAGAATAATAATAAGAAAAATATGAATAATAATAAGAACAATAAGAATAATAATAAGAATATTAAGAACTATATAAAAAATAGGAACAATAATTAAAACAATAAGAATAATATTAAGAATATTAAGAATTGTAAGAATAATGAGAATAATAATAATAAGAAGAATAATAATAGGAATGATAAGAACAATAAGATTAATAAGATTAATAGGATCAGTAAGAATAATAATAGGAATAATAAGAATAATAATAAGAATAATAACAAGAAGAATAATAATATGAAAATTAACAATTATAATAATAATGAGAATAATAATAATAACAAGAATAATAATAGGAATGATAAAAATAATACGAATAAGAATAAGAATAATAATAAGAATAATAAGAATAATGGGAATAATAAGAATAAGAAAAACTATAATAAGATTAATAATAAGAATAATACGGATAATAAGAACAATAATCAGATTAATAATAAGAATAATAAGAATAATATGGGCAATAATAAGATTAATAATAAGAATTATATGAATAATAAGAATAATAAGAATAATAACAAAAATAAGAATATTAAGGATAATAAGAAGAATAATAACAATAATAAGAATAATAAGAATTATATTAGGAATTTTAAAAATATTGAGAATAATAATAATAATAAGAATTATAATTAGAATAATAAAAATTGTAAGAATAATGAGAATAATAATATTAATAATAATAATAATAATAGGAATGAAAGAATCATAATAATAAGAATAAGAATAATAAGAATAATAAGAATAAAAAGAATAATAAGAATAATAATAAGAATAATAAGAATAATAAGATCAATAAGAATAATAATAAGAATAATAAGAATAATAAAAATAATAAGAACAATAATAAGATAAATAATAAGGATAATACGGATAATAAGGACAATAATTAGATTAATAATAAGAATTATACGAATAATAAGAATAATAAGAATAAATACAAAAATAAGAATAATAAGAGTAATAATAACAATAATAACAATAATAAGTATAATAAGAATAATATTAGGAATTATAAGAATATTGAGAATAATAATAATAATAATAATGAGAATAGTAAGAATAATAAGAGTATTAATAAAAATAATAATAATATTAATAAGAATTATAAGAATAATAAGAATAATAAGAATTATAAGAATAATAATAAGAATATTAAGAATTTTAAGAATTATGAGAATAATAAAAATAATAAGAATAATAATAGGAATGATAAGTATAATAAGAATAATAATAAGAATAATAGGAATGAAAAGATTGGTAAGATTAATAATATTAATAATAATAATAATAATAGAATTGTAAGAATAATTAGAGTATTAATAAAAAAAATAATAATAATAATATGAATAATAATAAGAATAAGAACAACAGTAAGATTAATATAAGAATTATACGAATAATAAGAATAATAAGAATAATAATAGGAATAATAACAATAATAAGTGTAATAAGTATAATATTAAGAATTATAAGAATAATAAGAATAAGAATAACTATAATAATAATAATAATAAGAATAATAGGAATGAAAAGAATAGTAAGATTAATAATAAGAATAATAAGAATAATAAGTAGAATACAAAGATTAATAATAAGAATAATCAGAACAATAAGAACAATTTAAGAATTAATAATAAGAATTATACGTATAGTAAGATTAATAATAAGAATAATAAGAATAATAAGATTAATAATAAGAATTATACGAATAATAAGAATAATAAGAAGAATAAGAACAATAAAAAGATTAATAGTAAGAATAACAAGAATAATAAGAACTATGAGGGTAATAAGAATAATATGAATAATAAAAATAATAATAAGAATAATAGGAATGATAAGATTAGTAAGATTGATAATATGAATAATAATAATAATAATAAGAATAATATGAATGATAAGAATACTATGAAAAATAATAACAATAATAATAATAATAACAATAGTAATAATAATAATAATAATATGAATAATAATAATTATAATAATAAGAATAATAATAGTAATCATAAGAATAAAGAGAATTATCATAAGAATAATAATATGAATAATAAGAATAATAAGAATAATAAGAATAATAACAACAATAATAAGATTAATAATAAGAATAATAAGATTAATAGGAATAATAAGAATTATAAGAACAACAAGAACAATATAAGAATTAATAATAAGAATTGTACGTATAGTAATATTAATAATAAGAATTATAAGAATAATAAGATTAATAATTAGAATTATACTAATAATAAGAAGAATAAGAATAATATTAAAATAAATAATAAGAATAATAATAAGAACAAGAAGAATAATAATAGGAATATTTAGAATTATAAGAATAACGAGAATAATATTAATAATAAGACTAATAATAG
>NC_060974.1:1007500-1040000 GCF_910589235.1 Vespa crabro
TATATTAATAATTATAAGTATAATGAGAATTATAATAATAATAAGAATAATAAAAGGAATGATAAGAATAATGAGAATAATAAGAATAATAATAATAAGATTAATAAGAATAATAGGGATAATAAGAATAATAAGAATAATAAGAACAATAATAAGATTAATAGTAAGAATTATACGAATAATAAGAATAAAAAGAATAATAATAAGAATAATAATAAGAATAAGAATAATAATAAGAATATTAAGAATTATAAGCATAATAAGAATAGAAAAAATATTAAGAATAATAATAAGAATCATAACAATAATAAGAATAATAATAAGAATATTAAGAATTATAAGTATAATGAGTATAATAATATTAATAAGAATAATAATAGGAATGAAAAGAATAATAATATTAATAATAATATAATAATAATAATAATAATAATAATAATAATAATAATAATAATAATAATAATAATTATACTGATAATAATAATAATGAGATTAGTAAGAATATTATTAAGATTAATAAGAATAATAAGTTTAATAATAAGCATAATAAGAATAATAAGATTAATAATAAGAATAATAAGAATGATAAGAACAATATAAAGATTAATAAAAAGAATAATAAGAATAATAAGAATAATAAGAATAATAAGAATAATAAGAATAATAAGAATAATAAGAATGAGAATAAGAATAATAATAAGAATATTAAGAATTATATGAATAATAGGAATAATAAATAGAACAATAAGAATAATAATAAGAATATTAAGAAATATAAGAAGAATAGGAATAATAATAAGAATATTAAGTATTATAAGGATAATGAGAGTAATAATAATACTAAGAAGAATAATAGGAATGATAATATTAATAATAAGAATTAGATGTATAATAAGAATAATAATAAGAATAATAAGAATAATAGGAATAATAGGAAAAATAAGATAAATAAGAAGAAGAATAAGATTAATAATAAGAATAATAGAATAATAAGAAGAATAGTAATAGTAATAATAAGAAAAATAAGAACAATACAAGATTAAAGATAAGAATTATACGAATAATAAGAATAATGATAGGAATGAATAGAATAATATTAATAATAATAATAATAATAATAATAATAATAATAATAATAATAATAATAATAATAATAATAATAATGATAGTGATAATAATAGTAATCAGATTAGTAAGAATATTAATAAGAATAATAAGAATAATAAGTATAAAAATAAGAATAATAAGAATAATAATAAGAATACTACGAAAAATAAGAATAATAAGAATATTAATAAGATTAATAATAAGAATATTAAGTTAAACATGGTCAATAATAGGATTAATATAAGAAATATACGATTAATAAGAATAATAAGAATAGTAATGAGAATAATAAGAACAATAAAAATAATATTAAGAATATTAAGAATTATAAGAATAATAAGAATAATAACAAGTATAATAATAATAATAATAAGAATATTAGGAATGATAAGAACACTAAGAAAAATAATAAGAAAAGTAATAAGAATAAGAAGAACAATAAGAATAATAATAAGAATATTAAGAATTATAAGAATAATGAGAATAATATTAATAATAAGAGTAATAATAATAATGATAGGAATAATAATAATTATAATAAGAATAATATTAATATTAATAATAATAATAATATTAAAAATAATAATAATAATAATAATAATAAAAATAATAATAATAATAATTATAATAATAATGATATTAGTAAGAATATTAAGAATTATAAGAATAATAAGAATAATAATAAGAACAATAAGAATAATAAGAAGAATATTAAGAATTATAAGAATAATGAGAACAAAAATAATAATAATAATAATAATAATAATAATAATAATAATAATAATAATAATAATAATAATAATAATAGGATTAATAATACCAATAATAATAAGAATAATAAGAATAATAAGAACAATAAGATTAACAACAAGAATGAAAGAATAATAAGAATGATAAGAATAATATAATAATAAGAATAATAAGAATAATAATGAGAATATTAACACTAATAAGAATGATAATCAGAATATTAAGAATTTTAAGAATAATGAGTATAATAATAAAAAAATTATTATAATAGAAATGAAATGAATATTAATTATAATAATATAATCATAATAATAATAATAATAATAATAATAATAATAATAATATAAATAATAATAATAATAATAATAATAATAATAATATAAATAATAATAATAATAATAATAATGAGAATATTAAGAATAATAAGAATAATAATATGAATAATAAGAATAATAATAAGAATAATAAGAATAATAATATGAATAATAATAATAATTTTAATAATAATAAGAATAATAATAATAATAAGAACTATAAGAAAAATAATAAGTATATTATGAATTATAAGAATAAAAAGAATAATAATATGAAAAATAATTATAATAGTATGAATAATAGGAATGATAATATTAATAATAAGAATTATAAGAATAATAAGAATAATAATAAGAATTATAAGAATAATAAAATAATAAGAACAAAAGTAATAATAATAATAAGAATAATAAGAACATTAATAAGATTAATAATAAGAATATTAAGTTAAATAAGGTCAATAATAGGATTAATAATAAGAAATATACGATTAATAAGAATAATAATAATAATATCAATAATAATAAGAATAATAAGAATAGTATTGAGAATAATAAGAACTATAAGAATAATAATAAGAATATTAAGAATTATAAGAATAATAAGAATAATAACGTGTATAATAATTATAATAATAATAAGAATAATTGGAATGATAAGAATACTAAGAAAAATAATAAGAAAAGTAATTAAAATAAGAAGAACAATAAGAATAATAATAAGAATATTAAGAATTTTAAGAATAATGAGAATAATAATAATATTAAAAATAATAATAATAATGATAGGAATAATAATAATAATCATAATAATATTAATATTAATAATAATAATAATATTAAAAATAATAATAATAATAATAATAATAAAAATAATAATAATAATAATAATAATAATAATAACAATAATAATAATAATAATAGGAATAATAATAACAATAATAATAAGAATAATAAGAAAAATAAGATTAATAAAAATAATAATAAGTTTAAAAATAAGAATAAAAAGAATAATAGGAATAATAAGAATAATATGAATAATAAGAATAATAATAAGAATAATAAGAATAATAATAAGAATAATAAGAATAATATTGAGAATAATAAGAATAATAATAAGAATATTAAGAATTATAGGAATAATAAGAATAATAAGAATAATTCGAATAAAGAGAAGAATAATAATAAGATTAATAAGAATAATAAGAATGATAAGAATAATAATAAGAATAATAAGTACAATAAGAAAATAAGAAGAATAATAAGAATAAGAAGATAAGATTCATAGCAATAATAAGAATAATAAGAATAATAAGAATAATAATAAGAACAATAATAAAAATAAAAAGATTAATAACAATAATAAGAATAATAAGAACAATAAGAATAATAGTAAGAATATTATGAATTATAAGAATAATAAGAATAATAATAAGAATAATAATAAGAATAATAATAAGAATATTAAGAATAAAAAGAATGATTAGAATAATAAGAACAATAAAAACAATAATAAGAATAATAAGAATAATAAAAATAATAAGATTAATAATAAGATTAATAATAAGAATAATAAGAATAATAAGGAAATAATAAGAATAATAATAAGATTAATAAGAATAATAAGAATAATAAGAATAATAATAAGAATAATAAGTACAATAAGAAAATAAGAAGAATAATAAAAATAATACGAACAATAATAAGATTAATATTAAGAATAATAAGAATAATGAGTACAATAAAAAGATAAATAATAAGAATAATTAGAATAATTAGAACAATAATTTTAACAATAAATAATAACAATAATAAGAATAATAAGAATCACTAGAACCATAATAAGATTAATAATAAGAATAATAAGAATAATAAGAACATTAACAAGATTAATAATAAGAATAATAAGAATAATAATAAGTACAATAATAAGAATAAGAAGATAAGATTCATAGCAATAATAAGAATAATAAGAATTATAGGAATAATAAGAATAATAAGAATAATTCGAATAAAAAGAAGAATAATAATAAGATTAATAAGAATAATAATAATAATAATAAGAACAATAAGTGCAATAAGAAAATAAGAAGAATAATAAGAATATTAAAAATAATAAGAACCATAATAAGTTTAATAATAAGAATAATAAGAATAATAAGGTCATTAAATAGATTAATAATAAGAATAATAAGAATAATAATAAGAACAATAATAAAAATAATATGATTAATAACAATAATAAGAAAAATAAGAACAATAAGAATAATAGAAAGAATATTATGAATTATAAAATAATAAGAATAATAAGAGGAATAATAACAGAAATGATAAAAATAATAAGAATATTAATAAGAATATTAATAAGAATACTAAGAATAATAGGAACGATAAGAATAATAAGAATAGTAATTATAATATGAATAAAAATAAGATTAGTAATAGGAATAATAATAATAATAATAATAAGAACAATAATAAGGAAAATAAGAATAATAATAATAAGAAGAACAAAAATGAGATTAATAATAAGAGTAATAATAATAATAATAAGAATAATAATAAGAATAATAATAAGAACAAAAATAAGAATAAGAAGTTTAATGACAATAATAAGAATAATAAGAACAATCAGAGAAATAATAAGAATATTAAGAATTATAAGAAAAATAGGAACAATAATTAAAACAATAAGAATAATATTAAGAATATTATGAATTAAAAGAATAATGATAATAATAATAATAATAAGAATAATAATAGGAATGAAAAGAATAATAAGAATAATAAGAATAATAAGAAAAGTAAGAATAATAATAAGAATAATGAGAGTAATAATAAGAATAATAAGATTATAAAATATAGTAAGAATGATAATAAGAATAATAAGAACAATAATAATAATAATAAGAATAATATGAACAATAAGAATAATAATAAGAAAATTAAGAACTAAAAGAATAATAAGAATAATAATATGATTAAAAACTAGAATAAAAGGAATAATCGGAATAATAAGAATAATAAGATTAATAAGAACAAAATAAAATTAATAATCAGAATTGTACGAATAATAAGAATAATAAGATTAATAATAAGAATAATAATAGGAATGATAAGAATAATAAGAATAATAAGAATAATAATAAGAATAATAAGAACAATAATGAGAATAATAAGATTAATAACAATAATAAGAAAAATAAGAACAATAAGAATAATAGTAATAATATTAAGAATTATAAGAATAATAAGTAGTATAATAAGAACATAAGATAAATAATAAGAATTATAATAAGAATAATAATAAGAATAATAAAAATAATAGGTATAATAAGAATAATAGGAATAATAAAACATTAATAAGATTAGTAGTAAGAATAATAAGAATAATACGAATAATAATAAGAATAATAAGAACAATAAGAATAATAATAAGTATAATAAGAATAATAAGAATAATAAGAACAATAATAAGATTAATAATAATAAAAATAATAATAAGGATATAAGGATATAAATAAGAATAATAAAAATAATAATAATAATAATAAGGATAATAAGAATTGTAATAAGAATAATCAGAATAATAAGAACAATAATAAGATTAATAATAAGAATTAGACTAATAATACGATTAATAAGAAGAATTATACGAGCAATAAGAATTAAAAGAATAATAATAAGAATAATTATAAGAATAATAAGAATAATATTAATAATAATAAGTACAATAAGAATAATGATAAGAATATTAAGAATTATAAGAATAATGAGAATAATAATAATAATAAGAATAATAATAGGAATGATAAGAATAATAAGAATAATAGGAACAATAGGAATAATAAAAATAGTAAGAATAATAAGATCAATCATATGATTAATAATAAGAATTATACGAATCCTAATAAGTATATTTATATGAAGAATAAGATTAATTAGAATCATAAAAACAATCAAATGATTAGTAATAAGAATAATAAGAACAATAATAAGATTAATAATAAGAATTATACGAATAATAAGAATAATAAGAATAATAATAAGAATATTAATAAGAATAATAAGAATAACAATTAGAATAATAAGAATAATAAGAATAATAGGTAAAATCATAACAATAATTATAACAAAAATAATAATAATAATAACAATAATAATAATAATAATAATAATAATATTAATAATAATAATAATAAGAAGAAGAAGAAGAAGAATAAAAATAAGAATAATAATAAGTATAATAGTAAGATTAAAAAGAACAATAAGAATAATAAGAAGAAAATTAAGAATTATAAGAATAATGAGAATAATAATAATTATAATAATAATAATAATAATAGGAATGATAAGAATAATAAGAATAATAACAAGAAAAATAATAAGAATAATAAGAACAATAATAAGATTAATAATTAGAAGTAGACGAATAATAAGATTAATAATAAGAATTATAAGAATAATAATAAGAATAATTATAAGAATAATAAGAACAATAATAAAATTAATGAAAAGAATAATAAGAATAATAAGAACAAAAAAATGATTAATAATAAGTATATTAAGAATAATAAATAAAATAATAAGATTAGTAATAAGAACAATCAAATTATAAGAACAATAATAAGATTAATATTAAGAATAATAAGAATAATGAGAATAATAAGGACAATAATAAGATTAATAATAAGAATTATATGAATAATAAAAATAATAAGAATAATAATAAGAATAATAAGAATAATAATAATAAAAATAATAAGAACAATATTAATAATAATAAGAATAATATGAGCAATAAGTATATTAATAAGAATATCAAGAATTAAAAAAATAATAGGAATATTAATAAGAACATTAAGAATAATAATATGAATAATAAGAATTGTAAGAATAATGAGAATAATAATAATAATAAGAATAATAATAGGAATGATAAGAGTAATAAGAATTATAAAAAATTTAATAATTAGAATAAAAGGAATAATAGGAATAATAAGAATAATAAGATTAATAAGAAGAATAATAATAAGACTAATAAAAATAATAATAAGAATAATAATAAAGAATAGTAAGAATAATAATAAGATTAATAATATGATTAATAAGAACAATAATAATAATAATAAGAATATTAAGAATTATAGGAATAACGAGAATAATAATAATAATAAGAATAATAATAGGAATGATAAGAATAATAAGAATAATAATAATAATATTAATAAGAATAGTAATAGGAATGATAAATATAATAAGGATAATAATAAGAATGTTAATAAGAATAATAATGACAATAATAAGAATTAGACGAATAATAAAATTCATAATAAGAATTATACGAATAATAAGAATTATAAGAAAAATAATAAGAATAATTGTAAGAATAATAAGAACAATAAGAATAATAAGAACAATAATAAGATTAATGATAAGAATAATAAGAATAATAAGAACAATTAAATGATTAATAATGAGAATAATAAGAAAAATAAGAATAATAGGAATAATAAGATTAATAATAACAATAAGAACAATAATATGATTAATAATAAGATTTATACGAATAAAAAGAATAATAAGAATAATAGGAATAAGAAGAATAATAAGACTAATAATAATATTAATAATAAGAATAAAAAAATAATAAGAACAATAATAAGATTAATAATAAGAATTAAACGAACAATAAGACTTAAAAGAAAAAAATAAGAATAATTATAAGAATAATAAGAATAATAATAAGAATAAAAGAACAATCAGAATAATAATAAGAATATTAAGAATTATAAGAATAATGAGAATAATAATAATAATAAGAATAATAATAGGAATGATAAGAATAATAACAATAATAAGAATAATAGGAATAATAAGAATAGTAAGAATAATAAGAAAAATAATAAGGTTAATTATAAGTATTAGATGAATATTAAGATTAATAATAATAATTATACGAATAATAGGAGTTATAAGAATAATTATAAGAATAATAAGAACAATAAGAATAATATTACGAATAATAATAATAATAATAAGAATAATATGAATAATAGGAATAATAAGAATAATAAGAATAATATGTATAATAATAAGAATAATAATAAGTATAATAAGAATAATAAGAATAATAATAAGAATAATAAGAATAATAAGAATAATAAGAATGGTAAGGATAATAATAAGAATAATAAGAACTATAAGAATAATAATAAGAATAATAAGAATAATAAGAACAATTATAAGAATTAGACGAATAATAAAATTAATAATAAGAATTATACGAATAATAAGAATTATAAGAATATTAATAAGAATAATTATTAGAATAATAAGATTAATAAGAATAATAAGAATAATAATAAGAATAATAAGAACAATAAGAATAATAATAAGAATATTAACAATTATAAGAATAATATGAATAATAATAAGGACAATAAGAATAATAATAAGAATATTAAGAATTATAAGAATACTGAGAATAATAAAAATAATAAGAAAATTAATATGAATGATAAGAATAATAAGATTAATAAGAATAATAATAAGAACAATAATAAGAATAATAAGAATACTAATAAGAATAATAAGAATAATACGAATAATAATAAGAATAATAAGAACAATAATAATATTAATAATAAGTATTATATGAATAATAAAAATAAGAAGAAGAATAATAAGAATAATATTAAGAATAACAAGAATAACAATTAGAATAATAAGAACAATAAGAATAATAAGAAGAATATAACGAATTATAAGAATAATGAGAATAATAATAATAATAAGAATAATAATAAGAATAATAATAAGAATAATAATAAGAATAATGAGAATAACAGAAATAATAATAATAATAAGAATAACAAGAATAATAAGAACAACAATAAGATTAATAATAAGAATAATAAGAGTTATAAGAATTATAAAAAGATTAATAATAAGAATAATAAGAATAATAAGAACAATTACAAGATTAATAATAAGAATTAGACGAATAATAAGATTAATAATAAGAATTATAAGAATAATAAGATTAATAAGAATAATAATAAGAATAATAATAAGAATAATAAGAATAATAAGAATAATAAGAAGAATAATAAGAATAATAAGAATAATAAGAAGAATAATAAGAATATTAAGAATTATAAGAATACTGAGAATAATAATAATAATAAGAATAATAATATGAATGATAAGAATAATAAGATTAATAAGAATAATAATAAGAATAATAATAAGAATAATAAGAATAATAAGAATAATAAGAAGAATAATAAGAATAATAAGAATAATAAGAAGAATAATAAGAATAATAAGGACGATATGAATAATAATAAGACTAATAAGAATAATAAGCGTAATACGAATAATAATAAGAATAATAAGAATAATAAGAATAATATTAAGAATATAAAGAATTGGAAGAATAATGAGAATAATAATAATATTAAGAATAATAATAGGAATTATAAGAATAATGAGAATAATAATAATAAGGAGAATAATATCAGGAATGATAAGAATAATAAGAATAATAAGAACAACAATAAGATTAATAATATGAGTAATAAGAATTATAAAAAGATTAATAATAAGAATTATAAGAATAATAATTAGAATAATTACAAGAATTATTAGATTAATAAAAATAATAAGGATAATAATAATTATAATAAGAACAATAAGAATAATAATAAAAATATTAGGATTATAAGAATAATAGGAATAATAATAAGAACAATAAGAGTAATAATAAGAATATTAAGAATTATAAGAATAATGAGAATAATAATAATAATGCGAATAATAATAGGAATGATAAGAATAATAAGAATAATAATAAGGATAATAATAAGATTAATGAGAATAATAGGAATAATTAGAATAATAAGAATAATAAGAATAATGAGAATAATAAGAATAATAAGAAGAATGATAATAGGAATAATAAGAATAATAAGTACGCTAATAATAATAATAACAATAATAGGAATAGTAAGAATAATAAGAATAATAAGAACAGTAATAAGATTAATAATAAGAATAATACGAATAATAAGAATTATAAGAAGAATAATACGAATAATTATAAGAATAATAAGATAGATAAGTATAATAGGAATAGTAATAAGAATAATAAAAACAATAAGAATAATAATAAAAATATTAAGAATTATAAGTATAATAGGAATAATAATAAGAACAATAAGAATAGTAATAAGAATAATAAGAATAATAGGAATAATAAGAACAATAATATGATTAATAATATGAATTATACGAATAATAAGTATAATAAGAATAATAATAAGGATAATAATAAGAATAATAAGAATAATAAGAGTAATAAGAATAATAAGAATGTTAATGAGTATAATAAGAACAATAAGAAAATAATAAGGATATTAAGAATGATAAGAATAAAAAGACTAATAACAAGAATAATAAGAATAATAAGAAGAATAGTAGGAATGATAAGAATATTAAGAATTATAATAATAATGAGAATAATAATAATTATTAGAATAATAATAGGATTGATAAAATTAATAAGAATAATAATAATAAGAATAAGAATAATAGGAATAAAAAGAATAATAAGAATAATAGGTACAATAATAAGATTAAGAGTAAGAATTATACTATTAACAAAAATAGGAAGAATAATAATAAGTATAATAAGAATAATAAGAATAATAAGAATAATAATAAGAACAATAAGAACATTAAGAAAATTAATATGAATAATGATATTAATAAGAATATTAAGAACAATAATAAGATTAATAATAAGAATTATAAGAATAATAAGAACAATAATAAGATTAATAATAAGAATAATAAGAATAATAAGAAAAATAATAGGATTAATAATATGAATAATAAGAATAATAAGAAAAATAATAAGATTAATAATATGAATAATAAGAATAATGAGAACAATAATAAGAATAATAATAATAATAATGATAATAAGAATAATGAGAACAGTAATAAGATTAGTAGTATGAATTATACGAATAATAAGAGTAATAAGAATAATAATAAGAATAATAATAAGAATACTAAGAATAATAAGAATAGTAATGAGAATAATAAGAAAAATAAGAATAATAATAAGAATATTAAGAATTATACGAATAATAATTATATTAAGAATAATAATAAGAATAATAATAAGAATAATAAGAATAATAAGAATGGTAATGAGAATAATTAGAACAATAATAAGAATAATAAGGATATTAAGAATTATAATAATAATAATAATAATAATAATAATAATAATAATAATAATAATAATAATAATAATAATAATGAGAATAATAGGAATGATAAGAAAACTAAGAAAAAAAATAAAGATAATAATAAGAATAATAAGAACCATAAGAATAATAATAAGAATAATAAGATTAATAATTAGCATAATAAGAATAATAAGTACAATAATATGAATAATAATAAGAATAATAATAACGATAATAATAATAATAACAATAATAAGAATAGTAAGAATAATCAGATTAATAAGAACAATAATAAGATTAATAATAAGAATAATACGAATAATAAGAATTATAAGAAGAATAATACGAGTAGTAATAAGAATAATAAGATCAATCAGAATAATAATAAGAACAAAAATAATAATAATAAGAATAATAAGAATAATTGGAATAATAACAATAATAAGAATAATAAGAATAATAATAGTAAGAATATTAAGAATAATAAGAATATTAAGAATAATAAGAATAATAATAAGAATAATAAGAATAATAAGAACAATAAAAATAATAATAAGAATAATAAGAATGGTAATGAGAATAATAAGAACAATAATAATAGTAATATGGATATTAAGAATTATAAGAATAAAAAGAATAATAAAAAGAATAATAATAATAATAATAAGAATAGTTAGAACGATAAGAAATTTAAGTTTCATAATAATAATGAGAATAATAATAATAATAAGAATAATATTAAGAATGATAAAAATAATAAGAATAAAAATAAGAATAATAATAAGAATAATTAGAAAAAGAGGAATATTAAGAATAATAATAAGTATGATAATAAAAAGAATAAGAATATTAAGTATAATAATATGAATAATAATAAGTTTTATAAGAACGATAATAATAATAATAACAATACTAAGAATAGTAAGAATAATATGAATAATAAGAACAATAATAAGATTAATAATTAGAATAATAAGAAAAATAATATAAATATTAATAACAATAATAATTATAATAATAATAATAATAATAAGAAGAAGAAGAAGAAGAAGAAGAATAATAACATTAAGAATAATAATAAGACTAATAATAAGAATAATAATCAGAATATAAAGAATTATAAGAATAATGAGAATAATAATAAAAATAATAAGAATAAAAATAAGAATATTAAGAATAATAAGATAATTAGAACCATAATAAGATTAATAATAAGAATTGCACGAATAATACGAATTATAAGAAGAATAATAAGAATAATAATAAGAATAATAAGAATTGTAAGAATGGTAATGAGAATAAAAAGAACAATAAGAATAATAATATGAATAATGAGAATAATAAGAATATTAAGAACAATAATAAGATTAATAATAAGAATAATAACAATAATAAGAACAATAATAATATGAATAATGAGAATAATAAGAATATTAAGAATAATGAGAACATTAATAAGATTATTAATAACAATTATACGAATAATAAAAATAATAAGAATAATAAGAATAATAAGAATATTAATAAGAATAGTAATAAGAATAATAAAAATAATAACAATAATAAGAATAATATTAATAACAATAAGAACAATAAGAATAATAATGAGAATAATGAGAATAATTATAAGAACAATAAGAATAATATTAAGAACAATAAGAATTATAATAAGAATATTGGGAATTATAAGAATAATGAGAATAATTATAAGAATAATAAGAACAATAATAAGAAAAATAAGATTAATAATAATAATATTAAGAATTATAAGAATAATGAGAATAACAATTATAATAAGAATAATATTAGGAATGATAAGAATAATAAGAGTAATAATAAGAATAATAATAAGAATAATAAGTATAATAGAAATAATAAGAATAATAAGAATAATAAGAACAACAATAAGATTTATAATAAGAATTATAAGAATTATAAATATAAGAAGAATAATAATAGGTATAATAAGAATAATAAGAATAATAATAGGAACTATAAGAATAATAAGAATAATAATATGAATAATGAGAATAATAAGAATATTAAGAACAATAAAAAGATTATTAATAAGAATAATAAGATTAATAATAAGATTAATAATAAGAATAATAAGAATAACAAGAACAATAATAAGATTAATAATAAGAATAATAAGAATAATAAGAATAATAAGAACAGTAATAAGATTAATAATAAGAATTATACGGATAATAAGTGTAAAGAGTATAATAATAAGAATAATAATAAGAATAATAAGAATAATAAGAATAATAAGATTAATAAGAATAATAAGAATAATAAGTATAATAAGTATAATAAGAACAATAATAGGGTTAATAATAAGTATTAGATGAATAATAAGATTAATAATAAGAATTATACGAATAATAGGAGTTATAAGAATAATTATAAGAATAATAAGAACAATAAGAATAATATTAAGAATAATAATAATAATAAGAATAATATGAATAACAGGAATAAAAAGAATGATAAGAATAATATGTATAGTAATAAGAATAATAATAAGTATAATAAGAATAATAAGAATAATAAGAAGAATAATAAGAATAATAATAAGAATAACAAGAATAACAATTAGAATAATAAGAACAATAAGAATAATATTAAGAATATAAAGAATTGTAAGAATAATGAGAATAATAATAATAATAAGAATAATAATAGGAATGATAAGAATAATGAGAATAATAATAATAAGGAGAATAATATTAGGAATGATAAGAATAATAAGAATAATAATAAGAATAATAATAAGAATAATGAGAATAATAGGAATAATAATAATAATAAGAATAATAAGAATAATAAGAACAACAATAAGATTAATAATTAGAGTAATAAGAATTATAGAAAATTTAATAATAAGAATTATAAGAATAATAATTAGAATAATTACAAGAATTATTAGATTAATGAAAATAATAAGGATAATAATAATTATAATAAGAACAATAAGAATAATAATAAAAATATTAGGATTATAAGAATAATAGGAATAATAATAAGAACAATAAGAATAATAATAAGAATATTAAGAATTATAAGAATAATGAGAATAATAATAATAATGCGAATAATAATAGGAATGATAAGAATAATAAGATTCATAATAAGGATAATAATAAGATTAATGAGAATTATAGGAATATTAAGAATAATAAGAATAATAAGAATAATAAGAATAATGAGAATAATAAGAATAATAAGAAGAATGATAATAGGAATAATAAGAATAATAAGAACGCTAATAATAATAATAACAATAATAAGAATAGTAGGAATAATAAGAATAATAAGAACAATAATAAGATTAATAATAAGAATAATACGAATAATAAGAATTATAAGAAGAATAATACGAATAATTATAAGAATAATAAGATAGGTAAGAATAATAGGAATAGTAATAAGAATAATAAAAACAATAAGAATAATAATAAAAATATTAAGAATTATAAGTATAATAGGAATAATAATAAGAACAATAAGAATAGTAATAAGAATAATAAGAATAATAGGAATAATAAGAACAATAATATGATTAATAATAAGAATTATACGAATAATAAGTATAATAAGAATAATAATAAGGATAATAATAAGAATAATAAGAATAATAAGAATAATAAGAATAATAAGAATGTTAATGAGTATAATAAGAACATTAAGAATAATAATAAGGATATTAAGAACGATAAGAATAAAAAGACTAATAACAAGAATAATAAAAATAATAAGAAGAATAGTAGGAATGATAAGAATATTAAGAATTATAATAATAATGAGAATAATAATAATTATTAGAATAATAATAGGATTGATAAAATTAATAAGAATAATAATAATAAGAATAAGAATAATAGGATTAAAAAGAATAATAAGAATAATAGATACAATAATAAGATTAATAGTAAGAATTATACTATTAATAAATATAAGAAGAATAATAATAAGTATAATAAGAATAATAAGAATAATAAGAATAATAATAAGAACAATAAGAACAATACGAATAATAATATGAATAATGAGAATAACAAGAATATTAAGAACAATAATAAAATTAATAATAAGTATTATACGAATAATAAATATAAGAAGAATAATAATAAGTATAATAAGAATAATAAGAATAATAAGAATAATAATAAGAACAATAAGAACATTAAGAAAATTAATATGAACAATGATATTAATAAGAATATTAAGAACAATAATAAGATTAATAATAAGAATTATAAGAATAATAAGAACAATAATAAGATTAATAATAAGAATAATAAGAATAATAAGAAAAATAATAGGATTAATAATATGAATAATAAGAATAATAAGAAAAATAATAAGATTAATAATATGAATAATAAGAATAATGAGAACAATAATAATAATAATAATAATAATAATAATAATAATAAGAATAATGAGAACAGTAATAAGATTAGTAGTATGAATTATACGAATAATAAGAGTAATAAGAATAATAATAAGAATAATAATAAGAATACTAAGAATAATAAGAATGGTAATGAGAATAATAAGAAAAATAAGAATAATAATAAGAATAATAAGAATAATAAGAATGGTAATGAGAATAATAAGAATGGTAATGAGAATAATAAGAACAATAATAAGAATAATAAGGATATTAAGAATTATAATAATAATAATAATAATAATAATAATAATAATAATAATAATAATGAGAATAATAGGAATGATAAGAAAACTAAGAAAAAAAATAAAGATAATAATAAGAATAATAAGAACCATAAGAATAATAATAAGTCTAATTAGATTAATAATTAGCATAATAAGTATAATAAGTATAATAACATGAATAATAATAAGAATAATAAGAACGATAATAATAATAATAACAATAATAAGAATAGTAAGAATAATATGAATAAGAACAATAATAAGATTAATAATTAGAATAATAAGAAAAATAATATCAATATTAATAACAATAATAATAATAATAATAATAATAATAATAAGAAGAAGAAGAAGAAGAAGAAGAAGAAGAAGAAGAAGAATAAGAATAATTACAAGAATTATTAGATTAATGAATATAATAAGGATAATAATAATAATAATAAGAACATTAAGAATAATAATAAAAATATTAGGATTATAAGAATAATAGTAATAATAATAAGAACAATAAGAATAATAATAAGAATATTAAGAATTATAAGAATAATGAGAATAATAATAATAATGAGAATAATAATAGGAATGATAAGAATAATAAGAATAATAATAAGGATAATAATAAGATTAATGAGAATAATAGGTATATTAAGAATAATAAGAATAATAAGAACGCTAATAATAATAATAACAATAATAAGAATAGTAAGAATAATCAGAATAATAAGAACAATAATAAGATTAATAATAAGAATAATACGAATAATAAGAATTATAAGAAGAATAATACGAATAGTAATAAGAATAATAAGATCAATAAGAATAATAATAAAAATATTAAGAATCAAATGAACAATAGGAATAATAATAAGAACAAAAAGAATAATAATAAGAATAATAAGAATAATTGGAATAATAACAATAATAAGAATAATAAGAATAATAATAGTAAGAATATTAAGAATAATAAGAATATTAAGAATAATAAGAATAATAATAAGAATAATAAGAACAATAAGAATAATAAGTATAAGAGGAATAATAAGAATAATAAAAAGAATAATAATAACAATTATACGAATAATAAGAATAATAATAAGAATAATGAGAAAAATAATAAGAACAATAAGGACAATAAGAATAATAATAAGAACAATAAGAACAATGAGAATAGTAAGAAGAATAAGGAGTATAATAAGAATAATAAGTCCAATTATAAGATTAAATATAAGAATAATAAGAATAATAATAAGAATAACAAGAAAAATTAGAATAATAAGAACAATAAAAATAATAATAAGAACAATAAGAATGGTAATGAGAATAATAAGAACAATAATAATAATAATATGGATATTAAGAATTATAAGAATAAAAAGAATAATAACAAGAATAATAATAATATTAATAAGAATAGTTAGAACGATAAGAAATTTAAGTTATATAATAATAATGAGAATAATAATAATAATAAGAATAATTATAGAAAGATAAAAATAAGAAGAATAAAAATAAGAATAATAATAAGAATAATTAGAAAAATAGGAATATAAAGAATAATAATAAGTATGATAATAAAAAGAATAAGAATAATAAGTATAAAAATATGAATAATAATAAGAATAATAAGAACGATAATAATAATAACAACAATAATAAGAATAGTAAGAATAATATGAATAATAAGAACAATAATAAGATTATTAATTAGAATAATAAGAAAAATAATATCAATATTAATAACAATAATAATAATAATAATAATAATAATAATAATAATAATAATAATAATAAGAAGAAGAATAACATTAAGAATAATAATAAGACTAATAATAAGAATAATAATCAGAATATAAAGAATTATAAGAATAATGAGAATAATAATAAAAATAATAAGAATAAAAATAAGAATATTAAGAATAATAAGATAATTAGAACCATAATAAGATTAATAATAAGAATTGCACGAATAATACGAATTATAAGAAGAATAATAAGAATAATAATAATAATATTAAGAATAGTAAGAATGGTAATGAGAATAAAAAGAACAATAAGAATAATAATATGAATAATGAGAATAATAAGAATATTAAGAACAATAATAAGGTTAATAATAAGAATAATAACAATAATAAGAACAATAATAATATGAATAATGAGAATAATAAGAATATTAAGAATAATGAGAACAATAATAAGATTATTAACAACAATTATACGAATAATAAAAATAATAAGAATAATAAGAATAATAAGAATAATAATAAGAATAATAAAAATAATAACAATAATAAGAATAATATTAATAACAATAAGAACAATAAGAATAATAATGAGAATAATGAGAATAATTATAAGAACAATAAGAATAATATTAAGAACAATAAGAAATATAATAAGAATATTGGGAATTATAAGAATAATGATAATAATTATAAGAATAATAAGAACAATAATAAGAAAAATAAGATTAATAATAAGAATATTAAGAATTATAAGAATAATGAGAATAACAATAATAATAAGAATAATAGTAGGAATAATAAGAATAACAAGAACAATTATAAGATTAATAATAAGAATAATAAGAATAATAAGAATAATAAGAACAGTAATAAGATTAATAATAAGAATTATACGAATAATAAGTGTAAAGTGTATAATAATAAGAATAATAATAAGAATAATAAGAATAATAAGAACAATAATAAGATTAATAATAAGAATAATAAGAATAATAAGAACAATGATCAGATTAATAATAAGAATTATACGAATAATAAGAATTATAAGAAGAATAATACGAATAATTATAAGAATAATAAGATAGATAAGAATAATAGGAATAGTAATAAGAATAATAAAAACAATAAGAATAATAATAAAAATATTAAAAATTATAAGTATAATAGGAATAATAATAAGAACAATAAGAAAAGTAATAAGAATAATAAGAATAATAGGAATAATAAGAATAATAAGAATAATGAGAAAAATAATAAGAACAATAAGAACAATAAGAAAAATAATAAGAACAATAAGAACAATGAGAATAGTAATATGAATAAGGAGTATAATAAGAATAATAAGTACAATTATAAGATTAAATTTAAGAATAATAAGAATAATAATAAGAGTAACAAGAAAAATTAGAATAATAAGAACAATATAAATAATAATAAGAATAATAAGAATGGTAATGAGAATAATAAGAACAATGATAATAATAATATGGAAATTAAGAATTATAAGAATAAAAAGAATAATAACAAGAATAATAATAATAATAATAAGAATAGTTAGAACGGTAAGAAATTTAAGTTTTATAATAATAATGAGAATAATAATAATAATAAGAATAATAATAAGAATGATAAAAATAATAAGAATAAAAATAAGAATAATAATAAGAATAATTAGAAAAATAGGAATATTAAGAATAATAATAAGTATGATAATAAAAAGAATAAGAATAATAAGTATAAAAATATGAATAATAATAAGAATAATAAGAACGATAATAATAATAATAACAATAATAAGAATAGTAAGAATAATATGATTAATAAGAACAATAATAAGATTAATAATGAGAATAATAAGAAAAATATTATCAATATTAATAACAATAATAATAATAATAATAATAATAAGAAGAAGAAGAAGAAGAAGAAGAATAACATTAAGAATAATAATAAGACTAATAATAAGAATAATAATCAGAATATAAAGAATTATAAGAATAATGAGAATAATAATAAAAATAATAAGAATAAAAATAAGAATATTAAGAATAATAAGATAATTAGAACCATAATAAGATTAATAATAAGAATTGCACGAATAATACGAATTATTAGAAGAATAATAAGAATAATAATAAGAATAATAAGAATAGTAAGAATGGTAATGAGAATAAAAAGAACAATAAGAATAATAATATGAATAATGAGAATAATAAGAATATTAAGAACAATAATAAGATTAATAATAAGAATAATAACAATAATAAGAACAATAATAATATGAATAATGAGAATAATAAGAATATTAAGAATAATGAGAACATTAATAAGATTATTAATAACAATTATACGAATAATAAAAATAATAAGAATAATAAGAATAATAAGAATATTAATAAGAATAATAATAAGATTAATAAAAATAATAACAATAATAAGAATAATATTAATAACAATAAGAACAATAAGAATAATAATGAGAATAATGAGAATAATTATAAGAACAATAAGAATAATATTAAGAACAATAAGAATTATAATAAGAATATTGGGAATTATAAGAATAATGAGAATAATTATAAGAATAATAAGAACAATAATAAGAAAAATAAGATTAATAATAATAATATTAAGAATTATAAGAATAATGAGAATAACAATAATAATAAGAATAATATTAGGAATGATAAGAATAATAAGAGTAATAATAAGAATAATAATAAGAATAATAAGTATAATAGGAATAATAAGAATAATAAGAATAATAAGAACAACAATAAGATTTATAATAAGAATTATAAGAATTATAAATATAAGAAGAATAATAATAGGTATAATAAGAATAATAAGAATAATAATAGGAACTATAAGAATAATAAGAATAATAATATGAATAATGAGAATAATAAGAATATTAAAAACAATAAAAGATTATTAATAAGAATAATAAGATTAATAATAAGATTAATAATAAGAATAATAAGAATAACAAGAACAATAATAAGATTAATAATAAGAATAATAAGAATAATAAGAATAATAAGATTAATAAGAATAATAAGAATAATAAGTACAATAAGTATAATAAGAACAATAATAGAGTTAATAATAAGTATTAGATGAATAATAAGATTAATAATAAGAATTATACGAATAATAGGAGTTATAAGAATAATTATAAGAATAATAAGAACAATAAGAATAATATTAAGAATAATAATAATAATAAGAATAATATGAATAACAGGAATAAAAAGAATGATAAGAATAATATGTATAGTAATAAGAATAATAATAAGTATAATAAGAATAATAAGAATAATAAGAAGAATAATAAGAATAATAATAAGAATAACAAGAATAACAATTAGAATAATAAGAACAATAAGAATAATATTAAGAATATAAAGAATTGTAAGAATAATGAGAATAATAATAATAATAAGAATAATAATAGGAATGATAAGAATAATGAGAATAATAATAATAAGGAGAATAATATTAGGAATGATAAGAATAATAAGAATAATAATAAGAATAATAATAAGAATAATGAGAATAATAGGAATAATAATAATAATAAGAATAATAAGAATAATAAGAACAACAATAAGATTAATAATAAGAGTAATAAGAATTATAGAAAATTTAATAATAAGAATTATAAGAATAATAATTAGAATAATTACAAGAATTATTAGATTAATGAAAATAATAAGGATAATAATAATTATAATAAGAACAATAAGAATAATAATAAAAATATTAGGATTATAAGAATAATAGGAATAATAATAAGAACAATAAGAATAATAATAAGAATATTAAGAATTATAAGAATAATGAGAATAATAATAATAATGCGAATAATAATAGGAATGATAAGAATAATAAGATTAATAATAAGGAAAATAATAAGATTAATGAGAATTATAGGAATATTAAGAATAATAAGAATAATAAGAATAATAATAATAATGAGAATAATAAGAATAACAAGAAGAATGATAATAGGAATAATAAGAATAATAAGAACGCTAATAATAATAATAACAATAATAAGAATAGTAGGAATAATAAGAATAATAAGAACAATAATAAGATTAATAATAAGAATAATACGAATAATAAGAATTATAAGAAGAATAATACGAATAATTATAAGAATAATAAGATAGATAAGAATAATAGGAATAGTAATAAGAATAATAAAAACAATAAGAATAATAATAAAAATATTAAGAATTATAAGTATAATAGGAATAATAATAAGAACAATAAGAATAGTAATAAGAATAATAAGAATAATAGGAATAATAAGAACAATAATATGATTAATAATAAGAATTATACGAATAATAAGTATAATAAGAATAATAATAAGGATAATAATAGGAATAATAAGAATAATAAGAATAATAAGAATAATAAGAATGTTAATGAGTATAATAAGAACAATAAGAATAATAATAAGGATATTAAGAATGATAAGAATAAAAAGACTAATAACAAGAATAATAAGAATAATAAGAAGAATAGTAGGAATGATAAGAATATTAAGAATTATAATAATAATGAGAATAATAATAATTATTAGAATAATAATAGGATTGATAAAATTAATAAGAATAATAATAATAAGAATAAGAATAATAGGAATAAAAAGAATAATAAGAATAATAGGTACAATAATAAGATTAATAGTAAGAATTATACTATTAATAAATATAAGAAGAATAATAATAAGTATAATAAGAGTAATACGAATAATAAGAATAATAATAAGAACAATAAGTACAATAAGAATAATAATATGAATAATGAGAATAACAAGAATATTAAGAACAATAATAAAATTAATAATAAGAATTATACGAATAATAAATATAAGAAGAATAATAATAAGTATAATAAGAATAATAAGAATAAGAAGAATAATTATAAGAACAATAAGAACATTAAGAAAATTAATATGAATAAAGATATTAATAAGAATATTAAGAACAATAATAAAATTAATAATAAGAATTATACGAATAATAAATATAAGAAGAATAATAATAAGTATAATAAGAATAATAAGAATAATAAGAATAATAATAAGAACAATAAGAACATTAAGAAAATTAATATGAACAATGATATTAATAAGAATAATAAGAACAATAATAAGATTAATAATAAGAATTATAAGAATAATAAGAACAATAATAAGATTAATAATAAGAATAATAAGAATAATAAGAAAAATAATAGGATTAATAATAAGAATAATAAGAATAATAAGAAAAATAATAGGATTAATAATATGAATAATAAGAATAATAAGAAAAATAATAAGATTAATAATATGAATAATAAGAATAATGAGAACAATAATAAGAATAATAATAATAATAATAATAATAAGAATAATGAGAACAGTAATAAGATTAGTAGTATGAATTATACGAATAATAAGAGTAATAAGAATAATAATAAGAATAATAATAAGAATACTAAGAATAATAAGTATAGTAATGAGAATAATAAGAAAAATAAGAATAATAATAAGAATAATAATAAGAATAATAAGAATAATAAGAATGGTAATGAGAATAATAAGAACAATAATAAGAATAATAAGGATATTAAGAATTATAATAATAATAATAATAATAATAATAATAATAATAATAATAATAATGAGAATAATAGGAATGATAAGAAAACTAAGAAAAAAAATAAAGATAATAATAAGAATAATAAGAACCATAAGAATAATAATAAGTCTAATTAGATTAATAATTAGCATAATAAGAATAATAAGTATAATAATATGAATAATAATAAGAATAATAAGAACGATAATAATAATAATAACAATAATAAGAATAGTAAGAATAATATGAATAAGAACAATAATAAGATTAATAATTAGAATAATAAGAAAAATAATATCAATATTAATAACAACAATAATAATAATAATAATAATAATAATAATAATAATAATAAGAAGAAGAAGAAGAAGAAGAAGAATAATAAGAATAATTACAAGAATTATTAGATTAATGAATATAATAAGGATAATAATAATAATAATAAGAACATTAAGAATAATAATAAAAATATTAGGATTATAAGAATAATAGTAATAATAATAAGAACAACAAGAATAATAATAAGAATATTAAGAATTATAAGAATAATGAGAACGCTAATAATAATAATAACAATAATAAGAATAGTAAGAATAATCAGAATAATAAGAACAATAATAAGATTAATAATAAGAATAATACGAATAATAAGAATTACAAGAAGAATAATACGAATAATAATAAGAATAATAAGATCAATAAGAATAATAATAAAAATATTAGGAATCAAAAGAACAATAGGAATAATAATAGGAACAAAAAGAATAATAATAAGAATAATAAGAATAATTGGAATAATAACAATAATAAGAATAATAAGAATAATAATAGTAAGAATATTAAGAATATTAAGAATATTAAGAATAATAAGAATAATAATAAGAATAATAAGAACAATAAGAATAATAAGAATAAGAGGAATAATAAGAATAATAAAAAGAATAATAATAACAATTATACGAATAATAAGAATAATAATAAGAATAATAAGAATAATAAGAATAATAAGAACAATGAGAAATATAATAAGAACAATAAGAACAATAAGAATAATAATAAGAACAATAAGAACAATGAGAATAGTAATAAGAATAAAGAGTATTATAAGAATAATATGTACAATTATAAGATCAAATATAAGAATAATAAGAATAATAATAAGAATAACAAGAAAAATTAGAATAATAAGAACAATAAAAATAATAATAAGAATAATAAGAATGGTAATGAGAATAATAAGAACAATAATAATAATATGGATATTAATAATTATAAGAATAAAAAGAATAATAACAAGAATAATAATAATAATAATAAGAATAGTTAGAACGATAAGAAATTTAAGTTTTATAATAATAATGAGAATAATAATAATAATAAGAATAATATTAAGAATGATAAAAATAATAAGAATAAAAATATGAATAATAATAAGAATAATTAGAAAAATAGGAATATTAAGAATAATAATAAGTATGATAATAAAAAGAATAAGAATAATAAGTATAATAATATGAATAATAATAAGAATAATAAGAACGATAATAATAATAATAACAATAATAAGAATAGTAAGAATAATATGAATAATAAGAACAATAATAAGATTAATAATTAGAATAATAAGAAAAATAATATCAATATTAATAACAATAATAATAATAATAATAATAATAATAATAATAATAATAATAATAATAAGAAGAAGAAGAAGAAGAAGAATAATTACATTAAGAATAATTATAAGAATAATAATAAGAATAATAATCAGAATATAAAGAATTATAAGAATAATGAGAATAATAATAAAAATAATAAGAATAAAAATAAGAATATTAAGAATAATAAGATAATTAGAACCATAATAAGATTAATAATAAGAATTGCACGAATAATACGAATTATAAGAAGAATAATAAGAATAATAATAAGAATAATAAGAATAGTAAGAATGGTAATGAGAATAAAAAGAACAATAAGAATAATAATATGAATAATGAGAATAATAAGAATATTAAGAATAATGAGAACAATAAAAAGATTATTAATAACAATTATACGAATAATAAGAATAATAAGAATAATAAGAATAATAAGAATAATAATAAGAATAATAAAAATAATAACAATAATAAGAATAATATTAATAACAATAAGAACAATAAGAATAATAATGAGAATAATGAGAATAATTATAAGAACAATAAGAATAATAATAAGAAAAATAAGATTAATAATAAGAATATTAAGAATTATAAGAATAATGAGAATAACAATAATAATAAGAATAATATTAGGAATGATAAGAATAATAAGAGTAATAATAAGAATAATAATAAGAATAATAAGAATAATAGGAATAATAAGAATAATAAGAATAATAAGTACAACAATAAGATTAATAATAAGAATTATAAGAATTAAAAATGTAAGAAGAATAATAATAGGTATAATAAGAATAATAAGAATAATAATATGAATAATGGGAATAATAAGAGTATTAAGAACAATAAAAAGATTAATAATAAGAATAATAAGATTAACAATAAGATTAATAATAAGAATAATAAGAATAACAAGAACAATAATAAGATTAATAATAAGAATAATAAGAATTATAAGAAAAATAAGAACAGTAATAAGATTAATAATAAGAATTATAGGAATAATAAGTGTAAAGAGTATAATAATAAGAATAATAATAAGAGTAATAAGAATAATAAGAACAATAATAAGATTAATAATAAGAATAATAAGAATAATAAGAACAATGATCAGATTAATAATAAGAATTGTACGAATAATAAGAATAATAATAAGAATCATAAGAATAATAAGAATAATAAGAATAATAAGTATAAAAAGTATAATAAGAACAATAATAAGGTTAATAATAAGTATTAGATGAATAATAAGATTAATAATAAGAATTATACGAATAATAGGAGTTATAAGAATAATTATAAGAATAATAAGAACAATAAGTATAATATTAAGAATAATAATAATAATAAGAATAATATGAATAATAGGAATAATAAGAATGATAAGAATAATATGTATAATAATAAGAATAATAATAAGAATAATAAGAATAATAAGAACAATTATAAGAATTAGACGAATAATAAAATTAATAATAAGATTAATAAGAATAATAAGAATAATAATAAGAATAATAAGAACAATAAGAATAATAATAAGAATATTAACAATTATAAGAATAATATGAATAATAATAAGGACAATAAGAATAATAATAAGAATATTAAGAATTATAAGAATACTGAGAATAATAATAATAATAAGAATCATAATATGAATGATAAGAATAATAAGATTAATAAGAATAATAATAAGAATAATAATAAGAATTATAAGAATAATAAGAATAATAATAAGAATAATAAGAATAATAAGGACGATAAGAATAATAATAAGACTAATAAGAATAATAAGTGTAATACGAATAATAATAAGAATAATAAGAATAATAAGAATAATAATAAGAATAATGAGAATAATAGGAATAATAATAATAATAAGAATAAAAAGAATAATAAGAACAACAATAGGATTAATAATAAGAGTAATAAGAATTATAAAAAGATTAATAATAAGAATTATAAGAATAATAATTAGAATAATTACAAGAATTATTAGATTAATGAAAATAATAAGGATAATAATAATTATAATAAGAACAATAAGAATAATAATAAAAATATTAGGATTATAAGAATAATAGGAATAATAATAAGAACAATAAGAATAATAATAATAATATTAAGAATTATAAGAATAATGAGAATAATAATAATAATGCGAATAATAATAGGAATGATAAGAATAATAAGAATAATAACAAGGATAATAATAAGATTAATGAGAATAATAGGAATATTAAGAATAATAAGAATAATAAGAATAATGAGAATAATAAGAATAATAAGAAGAATGATAATAGGAATAATAAGAATAATAAGAACGCTAATAATAATAATAACAATAATAAGAATAGTAAGAATAATAAGAATAATAAGAACAATAATAAGATTAATAATAAGAATAATACGAATAATAAGAATTATAAGAAGAATAATACGAATAATTATAAGAATAATAAGATAGATAAGATTAATAGGAATAGTAATAAGAATAATAAAAACAATAAGAATAATAATAATAATATTAAGAATTATATGTATAATAGGAATAATAATGAGAACAATAAGAATAGTAATAAGAATAATAAGAATAATAGGAATAATAAGAACAATAATATGATTAATAATAAGAATTATACGAATAATAAGTATAATAAGAATAATAATAAGGATAATAATATGAATAATAAGAATAATAAGAATAATAAGAATGTTAATGAGAATAATAAGAACAATAAGAATAATAATAAGGATATTAAGAATGATAAGAATAAAAAGACTAATGACAAGAATAATAAGAATAATAAGAAGAATAGTAGGAATGATAAGAATATTAAGAATTATAATAATAATGAGAATAATAATAATTATTAGAATAATAATAGGATTGATAAAATTAATAAGAATAATAATAATAAGAATAAGAATAGTAGGAATAAAAAGAATAATAAGAATAATAGGTACAATAATAAGATTAATAGTATGTATTATACTATTAATAAATATAAGAAGAATAATAATAAGTATAATAAGAATAATAAGAATAATAAGAATAATAATAAGAACAATAAGTACAATAAGAATAATAATATGAATAATGAGAATAACAAGAATATTAAGAACAATAATAAAATTAATAATAAGTATTATACGAATAATAAATATAAGAAGAATAATAATAAGTATAATAAGAATAATAAGAATAATAAGAATAATAATAAGAACAATAAGAACATTAAGAAAATTAATATGAATAATGATATTAATAAGAATATTAAGAACAATAATAAGATAAATAATAAGAATTATAAGAATAATAAGAATAATAATAAGATTAATAATAAGAATAATAAGAACGATACTAATAATAATAACAATAATAAGAATACTAAGAATAATATGAATAATAAGAACAATAATAAGATTAATAATTAGAATAATAAGAAAAATAATATCAATATTAATAACAATAATAATAATAATAATAATAATAATAATAATAATAATAAGAAGAAGAAGAAGAAGAAGAAGAAGAATAATAAGAATAATTACAAGAATTATTAGATTTATGTGTATAATAAGGATAATAATAATAATAATAATAACAATAATAAGAATAGTAAGAATAATCAGAATAATAAGAACAATAATAAGATTAATAATAAGAATAATACGAATAATAAGAATTATAAGAAGAATAATACGAATAGTAATAAGAATAATAAGATCAATAAGATTAATAATAAAAATATTAAGAATCAAATGAACAATAGGAATAATAATAAGAACAAAAAGAATAATAATAAGAATAATAAGAATAATTGGAATAATAACAATAATATGAATAATAAGAATAATAATAGTAAGAATATTAAGAATAATAAGAATAATAAGAATAATGAGAAAAATAATAAGAACAATAAGAACAATAAGAATAATAATAAGAACAATAAGAACAATGAGAATAGTAATAAGAATAAGGAGTATAATAAGAATAATAAGTACAATTATAAGATTAAATATAAGAATAATAAGAATAATAATAAGAATAACACGAAAAATTAGAATAATAAGAACAATAAAAATAATAATAAGAATAATAAGAATTGTAATGAGAATAATAACAACAATAATAATAATAATATGGATATTACGAATTATAAGAATAAAAAGAATAATAACAAGAATAATAATAATAATAATAAGAATAGTTAGAACGATAAGAAATTTAAGATTTATAATAATAATGAGAATAATAATAATAATAAGAATAATAATAAGAATGATAAAAATAATAAGAATAAAAATAAGAATAATAATAAGAATAATTAGAAAAATAGGAATATTAAGAATAATAATAAGTATGATAACAAAAAGAATAAGAATAATAAGTATAATAATATGAATAATAATAAGAATAATAAGAACGATAATAATAATAATAACAATAATAAGAATAGTAAGAATAATATGAATAATAAGAACAATAATAAGATTAATAATTAGAATAATAAGAAAAATAATATCAATATTAATAACAATAATAATAATAATAATAATTTATAATAATAATAATAAGAAGAAGAAAAGAATAATAATAACATTAAGAATAATAATAAGACTAATAATAAGAATAATAATCAGAATATAAGAGAATTATAAGAATAATGAGAATAATAATAAGAATAATAAGAATAAAAATAAGAATATTAAGAATAATAAGATAATTAGAACCATAATAAGATTAATAATAAGAATTGCACGAATAATACGAATTATAAGATGAATAATAAGAATAATAATAAGAATAATAAGAATAGTAAGAATGGTAATGAGAATAAAGAGAACAATAAGAATAATAATATGAAAAATGAGAATAATAAGAATATTAAGAATAATAATAAGATTAATAATAAGAATAATAACAATAATAAGAACAATAATAATATAAATAATGAGAATAATAAGAATATTAAGAATAATGAGAACAATAATAAGATTATTAATAACAAATATACGAATAATAAAAATAATAAGAATAATAAGAATAATAAGAATAATAATAAGAATAATAAAAATAATAACAATAATAAGAATAATATTAATAACAATAAGAACAATAAGAATAATAATGAGAATAATGAGAATAATTATAAGAACAATAAGAATAATATTAAGAACAATAAGAATTATAATAAGAATATTGGGAATTATAAGAATAATGATAATAATTATAAGAATAATAAGAACAATAAGAAGAAAAATAAGATTAATAATAAGAATATTAAGAATTATAAGAATAATGAGAATAACAATAATAATAAGAATAATATTAGGAATAATAAGAATAACAAGAACAATAATAAGATTAATAATAAGAATAATAAGAATAATAAGAATAATAAGAACAGTAATAAGATTAATAATAAGAATTATACGAATAATAAGTGTAAAGTGTATAATAATAAGAATAATAATAAGAATAATAAGAATAATAAGAACAATGATCAGATTAATAATAAGAATTATACGAATAATAAGAATAATAATAAGAATAATAAGAATAATAAGAATAATAAGAATAATAAGTATAATAAGTATAATAAGAACAATAATAAGATTGATAATAAGTATTAGATGAATAATAAGATTAATAATAAGAATTATACGAATAATAGGAGTTATAAGAATAATTATAAGAATAATAAGAACAATAAGAATAATATTAAGAATAATAATAATAATAAGAATAATATGAATAATAGGAATAATAAGAATGATAAGAATAATATGTATAATAATAAGAATAATAATAAGTATAATAAGAATAATAAGAATAATAAGAATGATAAGTATAATAATAAGAATAATAAGAACTATAAGAATAATAATAAGAATAATAAGGATAATAAGAACAATTATAAGAATTAGACGAATAATAAAATTAATAATAAGATTAATAAGAATAATAAGAATATTAATAAGAATACTAAGAACAATCAGAATAATAATAAGAGTATTAACAATTATAAGAATAATATGAATAATAATAAGAACAATAAGAATAATAATAAGAATATTAAGAATTATAAGAATACTGAGAATAATAATAATAATAAGAATAATATTATGACTGAAAAGAATAATAAGATTAATAAGAATAATAATAAGAATAATAATAAGAATAATAAGAATAATAATAAGAATAATAAGAATAATAAGGACAATAAGAATAATAATAAGAATAATAAGAATAATAAGGACGATAAGAATAATAATAAGACTAATAAGAATAATAAGTGTTATACGAATAATAATAAGGATAATAAGAATAATATGAATATTAATAAGAATAATAAGAACAATAATAATATTAATAATAAGAATTATATGAATAATAAGAATAATAAGAATAATAATAAGAATAAAAATAAGAATAACAAGAATAACAATTAGAATAATAAGAACAATAAGAATAATATTAAGATTATAAAGGATTGTAAGAATAATGAGAATAATAATAATAATAAGAATAATAATAGGAATGATAAGAATAATGAGAATAATAATAATAAGGAGATTAATATTAGGAATGATAAGAATAATAAGAATAATAATAAGAATAATGAGAATAATAGGAATAATAATAATAATAAGAATAATAAGAATAATAAGAACAACAATAAGATTAATAATAAGAGTAATAAGAGTTATAAAAAATTTAATAATAAGAATTATAAGAATAATAATTAGAATAATTACAAGAATTATTAGATTAATGAAAATAATAAGAATAATAATAATTATAATAAGAACAATAAGAATAATAATAAAAATATTAGGATTATAAGAATAATAGGAATAATAATAAGAACAATAAGAATAATAATAAGAAAATTAAGAATTATAAGAATAATGGGAATAATAATAATAATGCGAATAATAATAGGAATGATAAGAATAATAAGAATAATAATAAGTATAATAATAAGATTAATGAGAATAATAGGAATATTAAGAATAATAAGAATAATAAGAATAATGAGAATAATAAGAATAATAAGAAGAATGATAATAGGAATAATAAGTATAATAAGAACGCTAATAATAATAATAACAATAATAAGAATAGTAAGAATAATAAGAATAATTAGAACAATAATAAGATTAATAATAAGAATAATACGAATAATAAGAATTATATGAAGAATAATACGAATAATTATAAGAATAATAAGATAGATAAGAATAATAGGAATAGTAATAAGAATAGTAAAAACAATAAGAATAATAATAAAAATATTAAGAATTATAAGTATAATAGGA